>NC_060269.1:154570947-154657760 GCF_021613505.1 Equus quagga | reverse complement strand
GCCCTCCCGCCCCCCCGGCCCGCTCCCACTCGAGCCGGGGTCCCCCCTCCCCGCCCCCGGCTCCTGCACAGGCGCCCTCGCCGACGCCCCTGGGGTTACGACGCCCCTGGGGAGCTAACCCCGTGCCCGATCGCGTCTGCGGGGGGGCCCCCTGGTGGCCACGCCGGGCCTTGCACCGGGTGACCCTCCGCGAGCCCCCCACCGGCGCCCAGGCCCGCCCTCCGCACCCCCGCCGCCGCCCCCGCCCCAAACCTGGGGTCCTGCGGGGGCCGCTAACGCCGGATCTAAAATACGTTACGTCTACGTGGAACGTCTAGGCTCGATTCTGCCCCGACTTGCTAGCTGTGTGACCACGGACGGGTCCCCACCTTCCCCCTGCCTCAGTTTCCCCGCCTAGTGTTGCTGAGAGGATTGGGTGAGTTAATACTCAGAGCGCGGCCTGGCACGGAGGCCACGCGCCGCACGCGTGGGCTGTGGTCACTGAGTCCACGCTAAACTGGCGGGGGCGCGGCCGGGCTGGTGGCCCACCCCAGGCCGCGGGGACTGCGGAGGGCGGGCCCGGCTGGGGGCAGGGAGGCAGACCCGGCGGAGCTCCATCCATCCCGCGGGCGGGCGGCGTCATCCCAGCGCCCGGCGGCTGTAAACTTCCTCATAACAGCCGCTCCTGCAGCCGGAAGATATTGGCTCCGAGGAGAAACAATGGCAGGAATAAAATAAAAATAAAAAAGTTAATTATCCTTTGTGTTTGTAATTTAATTAAAGATGCAGTAAAGTTTTACTGTTTTTCCAGGTGATGATGTTTAGAGCCCCGAAAAGCTATTTGTGCTGGTGAGATTAAAGTGCATTTTAAAATGTTCCTCCAGTACTTTCACATTTGTTGATAGATTTTTAAATTAAACTTTAAATTGTAATCTAAATTACCTCCAACAATTCATGGTCCCTGTAATGAACTCCCACGTTCCCGCTGTCATCCGCCGATGATGGAGTGCGAATGGGGCTCCTGCGGCCGCCGCGCTGCAGCCCAGCTGCAGCCAAACCAGCCCCGCGGGGGCCCGGGCACTGGGCCAGGCGAGCGGAGGCCACCTGGTCACCTGGCCGGGTCCACCTCGAGGAGCAGACCTGTGGCCCTGCAGCAAGGAGCCCTGTGTGCCTGCTCCGGCGGCCCCCAGGCAGCCCCACCACAGGGTCCTAGGTGGGGAGCACCCACAGGCCACCCGCGTGGGCAGGAAGGGCTCCCGGAGCTGAGAGGGCAGCTTGGCGCTGCCAGGCACGGGAACCCGAGGCAGGCCATGCTGCAGGCTAGAGGGGGCACCCTTGCGCCGAGCCAGCTGCCCCTCCTCCAGCCGGAAGGCCCCCTCCTCCAGGCAGGCCCTTCCAGTGTCTGGTGGCCTGCACCCAGCGGGCATTGTGTGTGCTGCTCAGACCCAAGGGAGGGAACAATCATGGCCCTCCTCTAGAGAAGAAAAAGTACAGGAAAAAGCAGCTAGTCTGAGTTTTTATTCTCTCCGGATGTTTTCCCAAGTCGGTCATGATTTTTTAAGTTTGTTCCATGATTTTGTTTTCCTTTTGATCCCCCCGCATCTTTACCTGCTCCTGGCAACACCTGGTGAGTGTGTGTGTGTGTGTGTGTGAGTCTGAGTGTGTGAGCGTGTGTGTGTGAGGGTGTGTGTCTGTGTGCTCCTGAACAGGCCCAGTTTCTCTAACCAGCGAGCAGGCTGGCCAACCACTTGAAAATGACCTGTGGGGTGGGTTGTCCTCAGTCATCCCAGAAATGAGCCCTAGGACAGCAGGGCGTGCCGAGCACGTGTAACATTGCAGCGTTGACGGTTTATTGGATGGAGTTGGCGGCGTCTGCTGTTGCAGGCAGCACCTACAGGAGGATGGTAGATTCAGAAAGAACCTGGAGGCATGACCGGAGGCTGGCCACCGTCTGGCCCTCTGACCTGGCATTGGAAGTGACTAAATGACCAAGAACAGAGGAGACAGGGACAGCCGGGTACCCCTGCAGACCCTGTGGTGGTCAGGGCTCTCCAGAGAGACAGACCCAGTGGGATGTGTAGAGTCGGTGTGGATGTCTGTGCGCTCATGGACATGGATATCATATACAGAGAGAGAGTGTGTCATTTCAGGCCCTTGCCTCCTGTGGCCGTGGGGGCCGGCCGGGCCGAATGCTGCAGGGCAGGCTGGAGACCTGGGAAGAGTTGACACTGCAGCTCGAGCCCCAAGGCCGTCTGGAGGCAGAGTTCCCTCTTCCTCAGGGGAGTCAAGTCTGTTTTCTCTTAAGTCCTTCAACTGATTGGATGTGGCCCACCCACATTATGGAGGGCAATCTGCTGTACTCAGAGTCCACCCATCTGAATATTGATCTCATCTAAAAAGCACCTTCAAAGCGACATCTAGACTGTTGTTTGACTGAACAACTGGGCGCCATAGCCTTGCCAGGCAGACACATAAAATTAAGTGTCGTAGACCCTGTCTTGGTCAGCTCAGCTGCCATAACAAAATATCACGGACAAGGGAGCTTCAGTGACAGGAACTGATTTCTCACCGTTCTGGAGGCCAAGTCTGAGGTCAGGGTGGCGGCCGGTTTGGTTCCCGCGAGGGCCGGCTCCCTGGCCTGCAGACAGCTGCCTCTTGCTGTGTCCTCACGCAGCAGAGGGAGAGTGAGGTCTCAAGTCTCTTCCTCTTCTTATAGGGACACAAACCCTATCCTGGGGGCCCCTCCCTCACGACCTCGTCTGGCCCTCATCACCTCCCAAAGACCCGCCTCCTGACACCCTCATATTAGGGTTTAGAGCTTCAACACACAAGTTTGGGGGACACAGACGTTCAGTCCCCAGGAGACCCCTTAATTAATTCTCGGCGACTGATAACCACAAAGCTTCAGCGTGATGTTGGCTCACGGGGGTGGGGGCCCAGCCGTGGGGAATAAAGAACAGGCCCCACAGGATCTGAGCACTCGCCCCAGAGTCCAACCTTAAACCCCCCAGCAGGGCCTGCAGGGCGTGGCCCGCACTGACGGCCTGTGATGGTGCCCTCCCTCCTGTCCTCGGCACAGAAACGCTGGAAAGTCTTTGAGCCAAAGTCCGCATCTGCCTCAACATCCTCCCATCGCCCTCAGGACTGTAATGTACGTTCTTTGTCCAAAAACACAAAAGCCCCAGAGGCAGGTCCTTCAGAGCGTGTGCTCGGAGGGTCTGTGCTGCCCCGACACAGGCTCCCGGCCGAGCGCCTCGGACGCTGCAGGGCCGACACCCGCGGGTGGTGCTTCCTCGGCGATCGTTTCTTGGGCTCCCAGACTTCCTGGGGCGCTGTGTCTTTGATGCGTGAGGGACGGATTTAGAGGCTCCAGCACTTGTGTCTCACTGACAAACGACTGGCACTGTGAGGGCGGGCGCTGGCCGGGGGGAGAGTTCCTCCCTCCCTCCTTCCTTTCTGGAAAACTTTGCTGAACACGTGTCCTGGGTCAGACCCGAGCTGGGCCTGGGGTCTGACGAGGGACCAAGGCTGGCCCATCCCTCCCTGGCCGGCGGCCTTGGGGACGACCCCTGCTGGTGTAGGCAGCGCCATGCACTGACCGCTACAAAGTCCCTGCAGGCAGGCGCGCTGACCCTGAACCTGACATTGACACAGAGACGACGGCCAGGCAGTCCCAGGACTGCCCCCACAGAGTGGGGAGACTCGGGCAGTCAGTGTTCAGACAAAGCAAAGCAGGGTGGGTGCGGGTCCCGGGACTGGGAGGCACTGGGAGGGCTCCCTGGAGGAGGCGGGTGAGAGCTGGCCAGGAGGCAGAGGCAGAGGGCTTCCTGACTAAGGGAGGCACATGTGCAAGGATCCGGAGCCAAGAGTGACCGTGCACCCACCGTGCCCAGGGACCAGGCCCTTGGCTCCAGGAGCTGAGTTTAGTAGGGAGAGAAGCAGCCAGATGAAGGGAGCAAGATAAACGGTACCTTCAGAGAGTGACTGCCTGTGAAGAGAAATGAAGGGGGCAGGGGGGAGTGAGGGAGGGGCTGTTTGGAAAATGCAATCAGAGAGGGCTTCCTGGAGGAGGAGGGGTCAGCCGAGTCCAGGACCTGGGACCAGTGTCAGCACCAAGGAAGGAGTGCAGCCTGGCTAGGAGCCTGTTTGCTCCTACTCACCAGGGTTCCTGGCTTGACATGTGTGGGGGGAGCATCTGAGGCCTCTTTCCCGGGTCTAGGGTCCTAGGCCACCCAGCCCTGTGGGAGAGGCTGCACTGGGTCCACGCCCTTGGGGCACACAGCCATACACCCCAAAGCCGGCGGCAGTGGGCAGGGTTTCTACCGTGTCTGCCATCTTCCTCCAAGCTCCTCTGCCCCCATCCCCAGGGGCCCTCACCCACAACGCGGTCCCTGTTCCCAGCCTCCCATCCAGCCCAGGAAGGCCCTCAGTCTGCACAGATGTTCGGGCACCGTCTCCCCCACCCTCCCCAGCACCGGCACAGCACAGGAGCTCGGCAGGTGCTCAGCATCTGTGGGCTCAGAGTGATGCATCTTCCCTCCGAGGGAGGGACGACAGGGACAAGAGAACCAGCCCCCTTGTTAAAATGTCGTCTAGTGTTTTGTGGTTTGTTGAAGACCCTTGTTTATGAAAACACCTCACTGGGAGGGGCCGCGCCTGGCAGCCTGTGGTGGCACGTGGTCACACGGGACGGGGAACCAGAACCCACTGTGCCGGTGCCAGGCTGCATCTTCCCACACGTCTGTGCAGCAGCCCAGCTAAGGGCACCTTGACAATGGGGACGACGGCCAGCTGGGCCGGGCCGAGGGTGGAGCTGTGTGCCACCAGACTCGCTCCCACCCCTGCAGGGCGACTGCTGCCCGGCTGCCAGGCCTTGGGGTTCCCCTGTGGGGGCGACCTTGGCTGCCGAGAGCTGCCTCCCCAAGGCCCCGCCTTCCCGCAGCAGCCGCACTTGATGACGAGTTGGGACAACAGCGGGCCGGCTCTACAGGGCCGTCCAGCTCCAGAGCTCCCAGCAGGGTGGGCTGCAGCCCTTGCTGAGACCCCACTGCTGCAAGCTCCTCCCTCAGCCACCCCTGATTTGTGCATCCCTCGCAGGTGTCGACCCCAAGAGCCTCCCTGATTAGCATCCCACACGTTCATCCTCGTCTCGCACAGAATCCCACCAAAGGTCCAGGCTGCCAGTGGGAGAGGCCACAGCAGTGGGCCCCCTGAGGCAACGGGGCGCCAGGATCCCAAAATAGCAGAGGCCAGTTGGCGGCCTGGTCAGCCCTCGGAATGAGGTGGGAGGAGTTCTGTGGCGAGGTGCAAGGTGGTGGGGGGCAGCTGCTGACACTGCTCTGGAGATGGAGTCCCCAGGGGCCAGCAAGGGTGCTGCTCAATCTGTGTGATCCAAATGCGTCCAGGGTGGCATCTGGAGGCCAGGGCGGCCACTCCAGGAGAGGCCAGGCTCCCTTGTCTAGACCTGAGCCACTTCTGTGACGCACATCGTTGACCAAGGAGGGCCTGGTGCCCAGGAGGAAGGGTCTCCACATGCTGGCAGACATGTCCTAATCTCCTACCCCTTCACCACCTGCTAAGGGAGTCACGTGCCAGGGGGACACCAAGACATTTCAAAGACTGGCACACACAGAGGCCAGGTGGCACCATCACCACGGTCCCCCGTGCAGTAGGGACACGGGGAGCAGGTGACGCAGAGTCCAGGTCGACACTGGTCCTTGAATGTCCTGGGGCCTGTCTCCCCGCTCTGGTGTGCACGTGTCTGCCACAGGCATCTGATTCCTGCCTATTAGAGCCAGTCAGGACGTCGGCAACGAAGTGGACGTGCAGACTGCCAGGGTCTCGGTGGTCAGCGCATGCAAACAGCGGGACGGCACAGCCCAGGCAGGCACACTCTGGCCTTCTCAGGGAAAAACAGACCGCCCTGTACAAACTGGGCTGGAGAAAACGAGTTAGCCGCTCAGCAGCCACACGTGGAGAGCTGTGCTGTTGGCTCCTGTAGAGCATCTGCATCTGGACCAGGAGCTGCGGTGGGAGGCGCCACCTGGCTGAATCTGTGGTCACCCTGGTCCTCCTCCAGCCTCCGTCCAGCTCCGCACAGGCCAGGCTGTGAGGTAAGCTGGGGGCGTGAGGACGTCGCCCGGTTCTCTGTGCCCTTCAGTGGAGGCATCAACCTCTGTCTCCCCCTGCTGTGTGCTGCTCTGCGACCGTCTTGGTGGGGAGGGGGCTTCTGCTCAGCCCTTGCCCCTCCGTGGCCCTCGTCCATGGTTGCAGTCCGTGTGGGCCTTCTGCCGGTTGTCGAGTCGGTTGAGGACGGCAGGCAGCTCCCTAGACCACCTGGGCCGCTGTGAGCTGGACCTGAGCTGGGGGCTGTCCGCCCACACCTTCACAGGTGGCTCAGTGGCACTTGGGGTCCCTGGGGACCAGCAGCAGTTCAGAGCCAACATTTTGTCACCCCCCCCCCAAAGGTCTGAGTGGTTCCTTTTCTCCACGGTCACTGGTAGGCGGCCCAGGTCCCTCTGTGGAAAGCTCAGAGGAAGACCCAGGGCGTGTGCGTGCCGCAGCAGCATCGGGCCCTCCTCAGAGGACACTGCCCCCCCATCTAGGGGCTCCAGGCCCGTGAACTTACTTAGTCCAGAAACCGGGCGGGAGGCCACGATCCTGCACTGTGGTGACACAGGTCAGGTTCAGGCAAGACTCCAGCAGGCTGCCCGTGGTCCACTCCTGGGGAGACCCTGGAGGTCTCTGTGAGGCGAGGCGTGCCGCGCCGGACGGTCCTCCCACCCTCCATGGCCAGCGTGCCCACCGGCCTCTGACGCTTGGGTCTGCAGTTGCCCTCGCTGTTCTGGGGTCCCAACATCCCCACTGACGCACCTCAATGGCACATAGAAACCCATCACCGCGTTAGCCCTGAGGCCATGAGCCTCCCATTCCCAGGAGAGCGGACTTTCTCTGATAGCACCTTCGGGTCAAGGACCCCAGCAGCCTTCCTGAACTTTCTCAGAACCACCCAAGTCCGGAGGCTCACACTTGAGCTTCCTTCCTTCCCTCTTTCCTTCATAAGACCCAGACTGAATCGTGGCTCAGGAGAAACTGAGGCAGTAGCCAACAACTGAAGGCTGAGGGAGACCGCGGGGTCTCATGGCGGCCCACAGCGGGGTCCGTGCCTCCTGCAGGGGAAGGGCTGCCGCCGGGAGCGGCAGGCTGGGGACCTAACTGTTAGAGCCCTGGGCGCAGAGACGTGGGGCTGCTCAACCAAGCTGTGTCAGGTAAACAGAGGTCGGGCCCTGGTGAGAAAGCCTCGGACCCGAAATGTGGGAGGGGCATCAGGGTAGAATCCCCCAGGGATGTGGCTCAGCAGACCCCGAGCCCTCGGGGCTTGCAGAAGTAGGCCACACCCCCCTCGGAAGAGCTGGCACTCCTGTTGTGTGAAGACCCTGCAAGGGCCGTCCCCACGAAGTGACAGGTGACCCCTCAGGAGGTGGCCCCCTGTCGTCCGTCAGCCGCCAGGACACCAGGACGAGGACTTCTGTTACATCCCAGCGTAACGTGGCTGGGAGGTGCCGGGAAATAAAGCCCCCAGCAATGTCAGCAGGGAGCCGAGGGTGCACCATCTTGGAATGGATCCTCCAGCCCAGCCAGGCCTTCAGATGAATCGGCCCTAGGCAACATTTGTTCTCCGCTTCGTGGTCCGAGCCAGACCACCCAGCTAAGCTGCCCCCAAATTCCTGACCACAGAAGCTGTGAGAGGATCAGTATTTGTTGTTTCGAGCTGCTGAGTTTGCGATAATTTGTCAGGCGGCAATTGACAACTAATACAATGGGCTTGTGTCTCTCAGCTTTGCTAAATTCCCTTCTCAGGTCTAATGATTTACCTGTTGATTTTGTTGCGTTTTCTATGTAGGTAACCATATCATCTGTGTATAAAAACAGGTTTTTCTCCCTTTCCAATCCAATAACCTCCAATTTATTTTTTCTTATCTTATTCTACTTACTCAGTTTTTTTGTTCCATTTGAGTCTTCGGTTGATCGGATGAGGCCTGACTGGTTTGGGAAGGCAATCTGTCTTACTCAGTCAACAATTCACATGTTTGTCTTGTCCAGAAACCCCTCAGAGACACACCCAGAGTCAGGTCTGACCAAATGCCCAGGCACCCCATGGCCCAGTCAGCTTGACACTTAAAATTAACCATCATAATCATCAAATCTTCTTTTTTTCTTTTTTTGTGTCTATTCAGATTATCACAAAACTGTTCTCATTTAGTCCATTCGTGAAGTAAATCACCTGATAGGTTTTCTGGTGTTGAACCATCTTTGCATTCCTGGAATAAACCCGTTGATAATGATTTTTTTAAACATACACTTGGAGTTGGTTATATCTGACTTACGGTTGTCTTATTGAAAAGGCTTGTGATTGTGTTTTCGGACTTTGGAGCAGGGTATTGCTAACCCGTAAAGTGAGCTGAGAGACTTTCCTTTTTTTCTGTCCTCTGGAGGAGTTTGCATAAGAAATCATTTCTCTTTCTCGAAGGTTTTTAGTGAAGAATTATTTGTCTCTCACTTCAATTTCTTTAATGGATTTCAGTCTGTTTAAGTTTTCTATTCACTCTGGTGTCAATTTTGGCATTTTATATTTTTCCAGAAATGTATTGATTTTACCTAGGTTTTCCTGAATGTATGTGTGTATTCATTCATAATTTTCCTATATCATTTTTTCAGTTATTTTCCCTTTTTTATTCTGTGTTTACTTTATTTGCTTCTTCTCTCTTTTGTCATCCATCTTGCCAGGAGTTTGACTATTTTACTGTATTTACGAGGACCAGTTTTAGCTTTGTAAATCTTTTCTGGCTTTTTCATGTTAAAGAGGTGCTCCACTCTCTGATTTCTCCTCTTGTCTTTTTTATTTCCATCCTGTTTTTTAGATACATTTTTAGTTGTTTTTATAGCCTCTTGAGCTGGATGCTTAGCTCACTTCAATCCTTCTTTGTCTTCTGATAAATGTATTTAAAATCATAATGTTTTCTCTAGGTCCTGCTTTACGTATATCCCACAACTCTTGACTTGTAGTGCTTTAAATATTTTGTAATTACCTTATGATTTTCTCTTAACCCGAGGACTATTTAGTGCTTAGGGTTTTTCTTCCCAAACATCTGGAATTTTTCACGATTCCTTTGTTATTTATCTCTTTGCCTTACTGTCAGTATTGTGATGATTCCTGGAAATTCATCACATTTTCTCTTGTGTCCGTAGTGAGTCCAATCCGACTCCATTTTGATGTTTGACTGCTGACAGCTTTTAAGTATCACTCCTCCCGCTTCCCCTTGTGCCTCGTGTCTGGACAAACTGATAGGAAAATCTGAATGTTCCCTTCTTGATGCTGGTGGGAGATCCAGCCACCCAAACCTCTGCCCACACACAGGCACTTTCAGGCCAGCCCCAGCCCTTAATCACAGTAAAAAAACTTCTCCTTTTCCTTACTCTTTCAAGTAATTCCTGACTTGCTTCAGAGCCCTACCCTGCTCTCCCCAGATACATCAATTATGCAAGTAACCCAAACTTTTTTGTACCCTCTCGGTGTGTGTGTGTGTTCATACATCTTCTTCAGTCTCAATATTTGAACCAAATTTGGGGTAGGGTCTGCCTGCCTCTGTAGGTGACCATCGCAGTGGCCTATTTTTGTGGATAATAAATTGTGCACAAAACAAATCCATCTTCTCCAAGGGATATATAAATCAATAAAGAGATAATAGATGTTATTCAATAAATTTAATATGCCGTTCAAATTTAAATATCTATACTTACTTTTTGTATATTTAGTTGATCATTTTATAAGAGGAGTTTGTTAAAAGTTCCAGCTACCATGGTTTAGTCATAGGTTTCTCCTGGTAATTTTCTCAGTTGTAGTTTCATATATTTTAAGACTATATTATTTAATGCATATATATTTATGATCATTATATCTTCTTGATCTATTGTTTCTTTGAACAAATGTCTAATATTCTGCTCTGTCTCTTATGATTTTTTTTGGCCATAATTGCATTTTGTCTGATATTGGAATCACTACTCCAAGTTCCTTTTGGTTCTTGTTTGCCTGGTGTGTCTTTTTTCCGTCCTTTGGTTTTCAGCTTCTCTGTGCTCTTTCCTTTAAAATGTGTTTTCTATAAGTAACTTACTGCAGCATCTCGTTTTTCACCCAATCTGAGTCGTGCTTTCAGATTGTTGTTCTTTAAGAGTTGATTTATGCCATCTTGTGTGCTTTCTGAGTTCTACACTTGGTTTTTATCTCTCTCTTTTCTCCTTTTCTCCTTCTCCAGGATTGCAAAGACCCTCCTTTCCCCACCTCCATGCAGGCTGGCCCCTCTCTGGACAGACTGTGGCCTCTGCACTCCAGGATCCTCCACCTACCTAGAAAAGCCAGCCACCCCCGCACTTGCAAGGAATGGAGTCGAGAGAGAACACATGCCCCACAACAACATTCCTGCTGCAGGTGGCCAGCCAGGGCATGGTGAGCTCGATGGGGTGGCGGCCAGTCCTGTTCCCACAGCACCTGCCTCATCTCACACAGTGCCCACCTGCATGTCAGATGCCTCAGTCCGTGCTATTGCGAGAGGATGAATGAACGAGTAGGTCTCATTCATTTTGGACACATGGCCTGCCAAGGCCCTACGCTACCTGCAGCCCCTTCCAGGTGTGGGTTCAGGGGCCTGTGAGTCCCCGCAGGGAAGAATGTGAGCCCCTCCAGAGGTGGCCGGTGAGAGGTCTCAGCTGTGGAAGGAACCAGAGTCCCTGGATTCGTACGTAGGCAGAGGGCACACTGAGGCTGCCGTTGGGGCTCCCCCTTGTCAACAAGTGGGGATACTCAGCCAAGAGCTACTGGCCCTGTGCCCACACCTGCCTGGCAGCCAGCGCAGGTGTTCAGAGCCTCCTTCAGGGGTGCAGGGCGGAGAGAGAAGACTGACTGGAAAGAGAGTTAAATGGGAGAGCAGACATTTAAGCCCAGAGCAGCCAGTCACCCCAGACCACAGGCGCAAGCCCAGCCCCATAGGCTGGGTGATAAATGGATGCTGTTTTTAAAGGGAGACGCTGCAAAGATCATTTCTATTTGTTTTTGTGGGTTTAGCCCGGGCCGTTGTGCCTACGTATTAATGCAGCTCTCTGAGGAAGATAAACGGGGAAGCTGGGCCCTGAACCCACCTGATACCATCGAGCACCATGGGGAAAAATGCCTCGTAATAATCTGGCGAAGGTTTTCTAAATTAAGACCAAACGGATGACCCGCAGTGTATCGCCTGCATCAGTCACGTCCAACACGGTGCTCCCATCCGTCTCCAGGACGCAGAGTGAAGGCTCCACGTGGCCACCTCACGAGGCGGCTGTCACCCCACGTGGCCCCGGACGTGTCCAGCGTGGAAGGAAGGGCCTGGTTCCTGCCAGGAGACCACACAGATCATCCCCAAATTTGCTGGCAGGAAAAGGCCAGGACTCCTGAGCAAGGCAGCAGGGCCTGCCCCAGCGTGGGGCCACTGTTTGCTCTTTCTTGTGATGCTCACTTGGGAGCAGGTCCTCAGAAGGCTCAGAGCCCCCTTAGAAACAGCCGGCAGCTGTGCTGGTCCCCTGCATCTGTCCCCTTGAGGGTCACTTGTCCCTGTTTCTCCTGCAGCCCAGTGGTGCCCATGTTCCCACACCCCCGGGCTCAGCCCCCACTCTCCAGATCAGGCCGGGCCGCAGGACCCACACAGTCTGGGAGCCATGGGGTCAGAGGGGCAGGTGGGCCCGGCCACAAGGCATTGGGGGAGCCCAGAGGGAGGAGAAACCCACTGTAGAGGCGCCAGAGGCTAGGGGGCCGGGAGGCAGTGCCCCACCTGCCCTCACCCATGACTGAGGCCAGGACTGCTCTCCAGGGCACTGGCCGTGGCAGTCAGCCCACGGGCCATGGGGACGGAGCCTGGGAAGACCCCAGCCTGCTCAAGAAGGAGGCTGAGGGGGCAGGAAAAAGGTCAGGGCCGGTGAATCTGCGTGAGGCCGGCCCTTGGGTTGGCCTCTGCTTCCAGGTTGCCCCCACGTGCCCTGGTGCCACGATCTGCCTCCCTGAGGTGCCCAGGTCCCCGACACACTTCCTGCCTCCCTTTGGACCCCTGACCTCACAGCACCCCCGGCTACACCATCCTTCTTGCAGGCTTCCAGAGCTCTGGACCCAGAAGCCAGGAGAGTAACAGTTCCAGAAACCACCAGCACTCACACCCCTTCTTCAGTTACTGAGGTTCCCGGGCCGCGTCCTGTCTCAGAGCAGGCAGGTGTTAGGGCCTGCGGGCTGTGGCCCTGCTGGACACTTACCCACTTACTCTCCACTAACCCTGGGACGGCTCTGCGGGTAGGAATTGCGCCCCTTACGGCCGGAGCCCAGGGCCCTTGGCGTAACGGATGCAAAGCGGGACCCCAGCCCAGGGCCTCCCTGCCCACCCACCCGTGGACCTTGAGGAGAAGTCGCTGCCTCAGGTGCCCAGCCCAGCAGCTCCCCTCTGCGCCCCTCCCCTGCCCACAAGGGATGAAATAGAAGGGGGCTGGAGTGGCAGGGGGAGGGGAGGACGGCCAAGGGCTGGGAGAGGCTGCCAGCCCACCATCCCGCCTGCCCCTCGGGGTCAGGCCATGGCCTCCGGGGCTCTCCCAGGCCCTGGCCTGCCCTTGGCTTTGTGGGAGCAGCTGTCGGGGGAGCTTTAGGGGGCTCCTTTCTTTCTTCTAGCCCAGGAGGAGCGTGGTGGGCAGGCTCTGCCAGGACCGTTCATCGTCCCATGGGCCCCACACAAGGTTCCAGGGGACCCAGGACAATCCACACACTGCCCACACCCCGAGGTCCTGGGAGCGCCCAAGTGGGCACAGGCGCCAACGAGGCAGAGGGGCCAAACCGAGCCCACCCCACTCAGAGGGCTGGGCTGAGGGGTAGGACGGGGGCATGGACGCCCCTGCCCCATGCCGGCCCTGCACACGGACTGCTCTCATGACGCTGGTGGCTGCCAGTGTGTTGTCACCTCTATAGCACAGGGGCAAGGGGCCCAACCCGGACCAGTCAGAACAGTGAGGGAGGATGTGGACATGGGAGACCCTCCCCAGATGCCTGTGCAGGGCCTGTTGGGGGGAAGGGCCACGTCAGCCCCACCCCTGCCCTGAGGGTGCCCCCCGTCAGGCGGCTCCCACTGGTAGGGTGCAAAGCCACCACCCTGGGCCTGGTCACAGATCCCAGTCATCTCAGCCCATCCAGCTGATGGGCCCAGCTTGGCCAGGATCAGAAGCAGCCCCCCAGCACCTGGCCCGTCCCCCGGTTCAATTTTCTCCCTAATGCAAAGTCCTGACGGTCGGTCTCCAGCGCAGACCCCACAGGCCGCCACATGCCCACGTCCGGGCACCGAGCTGGCACATCGCAGAGGGAGCAGGTGGCGGTGAGCAGAGGAGCAGGTACCGGATGTGGGGCCAGTGGCATCAGGGCCCGCCCACCTCAGTCAGCCCCTCCCAGGCCCCATCGCAGCCCTCGTGGTGTCCAGGGGGCGGCCGGGCACTGTGCAGCTTGCGAGGCTGAGGGTTAGCAGGGGCATCCATCTCACCTCCCATCGGCACCGTCTCCCGCCCGCCCGCAGGAGGGAAGCTGGTCTGCGTGGCCGAGGGCCAGCCCCTGCATCCAGGCCCATGGAGGCTGCCCCGGCAGCGGCTGGGGGAGCCACACGGCCCCTCCTGGGGCTCTGCGCAGTGAGGGCGAGCTCTTGGCTGGGGGCTGCCCCTAGGCACCCCGCCCCGCACCGCGCGGCCTGGCGCCCCTCCGGAGATCAATAGCTTTGGAATCTGAAAAGAGCCCAAACAAAGAAGTAGGCTTGTAAGTGCCCAGCTTGTATCAGCTGATAAATGGGCCCCTCTTTAAGGGACTTATCTCTTTAGGGCTTGTGGGATGAGGGATGGCGTCATTTGTCCTGTTGGCTCGTCCGGACCAGCCAAGCCGGATCTATTTAAAAGATAGTGCGATACTGTCGACAGCAATAGACAGGGTAATTGCAGAGCGACTGCCGGGGTATAAATTACACGGCTCTAAGTGGTGGAGTGGCCGCGGGAGAGTGGAGAAATTCCTGACAATTTACTTGTCCCTCTGCCCCGCCGCCTGCTTATCACGGGCCAGCAGAAGAAACGCGCTCCGGGTGAAAAAATTAAGTATTGATCAAATTAACAGTTTTTACTGATCTTTTTAAGGGAGAAAAGGAGCACAACAATTAAATTTAGAACACAAAAGACGGGGCAGGATAACTCTTGACCCCAGCGTGGCAAAGTCTGTGACACCAACAAGCAGGAGATACAGTCTCGGCAGGACCGCCGTCCACTGGAAATTTACGGATGGGGAACGCCCGCTGGCCATCGCACCGCAGCCACCGCAGTCTCGTGGGCCTGGCGCGGGAGCGGGAGGGCCTGGCCCTGGGGAGGGCTGCCTCCGAGGGCCCCCGCACACCCCCCAAAGACCAGCCCAGCGAGCGAGCACCACAGTGAGTGGCCCTCCCGGGGTGGATTCCATTCCCTCGGGCCCTCAGCTCCCGCTACAAGGCTCCTGAGGTGAGGTGGGCAGACAAACACTCAGGGTCCAGCCTGGAAGGCTTCCTGGAGGTGGAGGTGGGCGAGCCGGCCTGGAGGGGCAGACAGATGGGGTGGGGGGTGGGGGAAGGAAGACAAGGGACCCGGCACACGCCCAGGGCTGGATGTGACCCTTGGGGAGGTTCGGGGGGCTCTGGGCTCAGAGGCCAATGACTCTCAGCTCCAGTTTCCCATCATGAGAACGAGGCTGACAGTAGGACTGCCCACCAGGGAGGAACACTGGGTCAGGAGCCCCCGAGGCTGTGGGTGTTGTTATTATCATAACAGTTATGACTTGGGTCCTTTTCTCTTTCTCCTTCTCAAACTTCCAGTGACGTGGATCCACAGCTTAATCATTTTGAAAGGTACTCAAGGTCTTGAAGGTTTGCAGCTCCTTCAGGAGTGCCCCACAGGACACGCGGGGCCCTAGGGGTGGTGAAGACAGGGGAGACGCTGGTCACCAAGGTGGCAGAAACAGGGCCTTGTGCTGGTTGAAGGCTGGGGAGGGGCCCGCGGGGGAGCAGACCCTGTGCTGGGCCAGGTGCGCTTGGCAGGTCCGTCCCTCCTTTGGGCCTCACCCTGGAGCTGCCGTTGCCACGTGACCGCACAGCTGCCCCTCCCCTGGCCTTCGTGGGCGCTGTGGCACCATGGAACCAGTGGATGCTGCAGGTGACTGTGAGGGGCAGGTGGGATGGGGTCTGGGAGATGGCCCACCGGTGTAAATCAGTGGCATTGAATGCAGATAAAGAAAAGGCACCTGAGCAGGCCTCAGCCCAGCGCTGACTCTCCTGAGTCCACAGGCTGCCCAGGGTCGGAGTGTAACACCCCCTGGGGCGGCAGTGGGCAGCTCCCAGGAGCCAGCCCAGTCCCCACCCACCCCAGACTGGGAAGATGCTAAAGGGGCCTCAGCTGGGCCCATCTGTGGTCCACTAGGACCCTTTGTCTCCTCCTGTCCCTTGACCTGTCAAAGGAGAGCCGCACCCCAGCAGCCAGGCTGTTCCTCCTGGCCACCCAGATGCTGAGTGGGCCCCACAGGACCGGATGTGGCTCTTCCGTCACTGTCAGGCCAGGCTGAGCACCTGTCCCTGCTGATGTGGCACATGGGGTCCCTGCTCCTGAGCCAGGCTGAAGGTACACAGTGGCAGAGCCATGAGGGGAGGGCAGATACCCAATGGTTCAGGGCCACCCCCAGGCCACATCCCAGGAGCTACGCCCTTGTGCACCACCGAGGGCCATGGCTGAGCCTGAGCCTACAGCATCAAGGCTGGAGTGGGCCCCATGCTCCCCACACACCCCTGTTGGGGCCTCATCCACCCCCTGTTCCTCCCGCTGGCCATGGGGCCGTGTGTTCCCTGCTGAGGGGAAGCTGTGCCCAGTGGCAGGAGGCCTCAGGGAGTGGTCTGGGCAGGACGACCGAGCCCCGCTCTTCACCAAAGGCGTCAGGCACAGCCGTGTTGAGCCTTCTGCACACCGTGGACCCCCAGGCCAGCCGCAGCCCACACCGCTCTGCACTGGCCTTGACCACTGCCAGTCACTGTCTCTGGGTTTCCCACGGTGACTCTGGGAAAGGGGTCCAGGAGCCCCCAAAGCATGTGAGGATCAGATGCAAACAGGGGACAGTGTGGGAGGAGCCCAAAAGCACCCCCACTGTGGGCAGAGACAGCGCCTGAAGTCCCGTAGGAACCAGTGGGCTGGTCCACACCCCCAGAGCCCCACACAGCAGCTGGACAGAAGAAGCACACCCATGCACACCACGTGGGAGCTGTCCAGGGGCGGAGGCGGCAGCCAGTGCAGCCGAGGGTCAGGTCTGGGCTGAGTCCTGACTCGGGGTCCACGTGCCTGCCCCCCAGGGGTGTGTGAGTGCCGGGTGGGGAGGGCCCTGCCAGGTGGGCTGGGGGAGGGGCTGCAACATTCCAGATTCCTTTTTTTTTTAAAGATTGGCACCTGAGCTAATGTCTGTTGCCAATCTTCTTTTTTTTTCCTTCTTCTCCCCAAAACCCCCCAGTACCTAGTTGTATATTTTAGTTGCAGGTCCTTCTAATTGTGGCATGTGGGATGCCACCTCAGCGTGGCCTGACGAGCGGTGCTAGGTCCACGCCCAGGATCTGAACCAGCGAGGCCCGGGGCTGCCAAAGCCGAGCATGCGAGCTTAACCACTCAGCCACAGGGCCAGACCTTGGATTCAAATTTTCTTATCTCAACAGTTTTAATACAACCTGTTTTTTGTTTCTTACAACAATTTATTTTTCATTAAACTTTTTATTTTGAGAAAACTATAAATTCCCATGAAGTTATAAGAAACCAAACAAACAGACGCAATGTACACTTTGCCCCGCTTTCCCCGAGACGACCAAACCTCAGCTGGGACGTGGCATCCACACAGCAAGACACCAACCCCCACGGGCTCCCATGTGCCCTCAGAGCCATACCTGCCCCTCACCCTGGAAACTGCTGATCTGTGCTCCATGCCCATATTTTGTCCTATCCTGGAGGTCGGCAGGTGGAATCATCCAGAAATGCCCTTGGAACCAGCTCACGCTGCGCGACTCCCTGGAGAGCGACCGCCCGTTCGTGCTCCTTTTCACTGGGGGTCGCCTCCCTGGTGTGGGCCTTCCCCCTACAGCTGTTCAACCACACTGCTTCCGAAATAGCACTTCTTTAAAAAGGGGAGACAGAGACAGAGACAAGAAGTGATAGAGACAGGGAGAGAGAGAGACAGACACAGAGACACAGAGAGAGACAAACATAGGACAGAGACAGACAGAGACACAGAGATAGAGACAGGGAGAGAATGATAGAGACAGGGAGAGACCACTCCTTGGCCCCAAAGGCCGGTGTTGGAGCCTGGGCAGCACTTTGCCCTCTGCCAGGTGCTCCGTCCAGTGTCCATCAGTGTGGCTGTCACCCCACCTTAACAAGGCTCAGAGAGGGGACAGCCCCCGCCTGAGCCCTGGGTGGCCTGGCAGCTCCTCTGAGAGCGCCCCGCAGGCCAGGCCCCCGAGGTCCAGCAGCACCGGGACAGCCCCGCATCCCAGCAGCCCCGCAGCTCCAAGGGACCTCAAAGCAAGGGCCGGGGCACCTGGATCCCATCGAGGGGTAGCATTCAGCCGCTCTCACATCTCCTGCTTCCCTCCTGCCCCCTCCATCCACAGCATCTCCCCACCATTGCCCTGGAGGTGGGGGGCTTCCTACACCCAAATCCAGCCTTGTCTCCTTCTGCCCAGACCCCAGTCCCGCCGACCCCCCCCACCCCTGGCCACTGCATCACTACTGACCTGCCTGCCCCACTGCGGACACCTGCCCGTGGGACCGGCTTCCTCCTTGCGGCCGGGCAGGAGCCTGGAGGCCCTGCACACAGCAGGGACAGACCTGGTGCTGACCACAGGGCCCCACACAGGCATCTGCCCACCCAGCCGGCCGGGCCCCGCCCTGCCTCAGGACTGACGGAACACCCACGATGCGTGACCTCTGCAGCAGGGCGGGCTCGAGGGAGCGGCTGAGATGGCACAAACCTCCTTGGGGGCCTCAACCCTCCAGGGCCTTTGCTCCTGCAGATGCCACTCTCCAGTCAAGCCAAAACCCTCCCCACGCCCTCCAGGTGTCAGAAGTGACCTGGGCAGTGCCCAGCCGGTTGTCCCCAACCAAATCGAGAATTTGTGAAACTGACTGACAGAATCTCGTGGGGGCGGGTCAGGGAGCCACACAGGCAGCTCCACAGCCCTAGGCCCTTCAAACCCTGGGCCTGTCCCCACTGTGCCCAGAGCCCCGTCCTGGCCCTGCTCCGGCCACGGGCCATACGGATGAGAGAAACCCGAGGCTCTGGAGCAGGAACAGGAAAACAGCACCATCCCCCAAATCAGGCGGCTGCATTTGAGTGAGAGATTCCAGGCAGACTTTCCCGCCAGGTTCCCCAGCCCCAAGGGCGGGTGCAGCCAGGGGCCGGGACCCCCACTCATTCCCGGCTGCTCCGATTTCATTTCCTCAGACCCGAGGCCGATCGAGGGGAGATGCGACACCCAAAGAGTGAGGGTGAAAAAGAAAATCGGAAAAACAGAGAGAGACGGAGAGGAGCCGTCCCAGGCAACGCGTCCCTCAGAGACAATTTTTAAGCGTGAAGAATTGCTGTCGCGGATCCTTCTGGAATGCCCCCCCTGCATTTGATGCCTTTTCTCTGCATAGTAATGTGTCTTTAAAAAAAAAAGAGCCACTGATATATGTTACGAGAAGTGTATCTCTTTCACCGAGACAGAACATTTTAATTCCCCGACACCTTTTAGTGATTGCTTCAATTTCCGAAGATTTTGATAAAATCATGCGGTTTAAGAGTCGCAGGATGGAGCGCCCGGCGCGGGCAGCGCGTAATGAAATGCTCCTGTTTCATAGCCTTCATCTGACACAGCCCAGCTCCGGGGGCTAATAAACGCTGCGTGATAAATGTCGGAGCCACGATTGTAAAAATATACTTGTAATTGGGTTAATATGCCTTAAAATACTACCCATCAGTTATCTTTCTTTCCCCTCTCTGCGCGTGCGGCCAGTGTGGGGATGCGTGCCCGTGCGCCGCCACCCTCCCACCCCTGTCCTTCTTCCCCCTGCTCCCCTCCATCCCTTCCTCACCTGGCAGACCCTTCATCACCGAGAGGAGATGACGTGGAGGGGCTGGAGGGCAGAGGCAGCCGCTCAAACCCTGCCCGGTACTCGGCCTCCACCAGGAGCAAGACACACGGGGTAGGTGTCCCTCCAGTGCGGGGGGCTGGGTGCTCTCCGATGACCCCAAGGGCCGTGACAGGCACCTCACTCCCTGGGGGGTGGGGCTGGCCCTTCTGGTGCCCTGTGGGGTCTCCGGGGAGGGCCTGGGGGCAGCCTGCAGCAGGCTTCCCCTCACTCAGCTCTCTGATGGGAGACCCAAGGTGCTGGTGAGGTGAGGCGGGAGGGGAAGGTGGGTGTGAGCAGGGCGGGGGCTTGGGGGGGGATGAGGCTCCGCCCCAGAGCAGTGTTAAGGGAGACCCACTGAAGCTGAATTGAGGGGCTCGGGCGGGACCCCAGGAGGGACTCCAGGGAGCCCAGGATGAGGCCACCAGGCCCGGCCCTGCCTCTGATCTGCCCTCCACCTCCCTTGTCACCTGTCCGTGCAGGCGAAGGTGGAGTCGTGGGGCAGCACTGTGTTCCCTACAGCCGCTGAGACCCCAGAACTGGGTGTCCCCAGTGCCCAGACCAAGGCCTGGCCCCATCAGCATCCTGTGCATGGTCGTGGACTCGCTGACTAGATGGATGGATAGACGGATGGATGGACAGATGATGGATGGACAGATGACGGGTTGATGGGCAGATGGGTGGATGGCGGGTGGTGGAGGGAGAGAAGGAAGGAGCAATGGTGAGGGCAGGATTGGCTGGATATTTGGGCAGGTGCGTGGGTGGGTGGGTGGGTGGTGGTGGCAGTGGAGGCAGAGAGTGAGGCTCATTATGCAGCACTATGAAACACCTAGGGTCAACCTGGAGCAACAGCTGGGTCAGGAGCAGCCCTGTGGAGGCAGGGAGGTTGGGGGGGCCTTGATTCAGACCCGGAGAGGCTCCCCCTCCCCCCAGGGCAGAGGCCTTCTCCCCACAGGCCCATTCTCCCTCTGGGGTCCCAGTTCTTCGTGGGGCCCACCTGCTGGGAGTCCGGCTCCCTGCACCACCACTCGGAGCTCCTCTCTCCTTGCACACACTCTAGCCTGGCCCCCGGCCAGTGCTCTGCTCCCCAGTCCATGAGGAGGCAGACACGCAAGCTCCAGGACGGGGCAGAGACTGGCAGGGATCTACTGGGGCACCCAAGGGCCGGCCTTGTGGGGAAGGTGCTCCCTGGCCGTGGAGCAGGCGAGCTGTGGGAGCAGGTGCAGAGGCCGGGCCAGCCAGGCCACACGGCAGAGATGAGGGGTGGTGGGAGCGAGGGCAGGAAAGGGCAGCAGAGCCAGACCTCAGCAGGCTCAGCTCGCCCCCACCGCAGGCCCCACTGAGGTACTTGGAATTTTCTGGAAGCTCCACCCCATGAGGGATGGGCCAGCCAGCCGGGAGCCCACTGCCTGGACTGCCCCCTGGGCTGGACCAGAGGGACACCGATGAGAACACACGTCCTGCGTGTTGCACAGCCCACGTCAAAGATGATGCGACAGACACAGAGACACCACAGACAGACAGACGCCAGCGCACCGCACCCCCCGCCCCCACACATGGACCCCGAGGCCCGGGGCTCCCCCTCCCGCCCAAACACCACCAGGCGTCTCCAGGCCGGGCGCGGCTCCCGTCTTCCCTCTTTTTTGTGGAGCCCCATGGTCTTAACAGTTTCCCCAGAAGGCAGAGCTGCAGGGTCCCTGGAGCAGAGGGAGGCCGGTGGGGTGGGGGCGGTGGGCAGAGAGCCGAGCTGAGGACCCTGGGGGCCATGAGGCACCGGGGGGGGTCCCCCTCGGCCTCTTCAACCCGGCCAGGGTTGAAGGTCGCTCATTCCACCCGGACCCCTACCCCAGGCCACCCCTCCGCAGACATATCGGACGGACTCTCCTCAGCCCCAGTTCTCAGCCCTTCTTGCTTGGGGGCGGGGGCAGTGGGCGGGGCAGAGGGGCGGGGCGAGGACAAGGTGGGTGGGGCCAACCAGGGCCGAGGTGCAGCAGGCTCCGCCAGGCTGACGTGCGCCTGGCAGGTGGGCGCCCTGAAGACATTCACCCCTGAGCTGCAGCCCCGTGGTGAGGGGCCTAAGTGGCCCCTGCATGGCTCCCGTGAGGACCAGGTCAGATGAGGCAGTGCAGGGACGAGGCTAGGGGGCCGAGAGGTGCGGTCACCACCCAGGGTCACCCAGGAAGTGTGGGTAGGACCCATGTCTCGGGGCAGCTCCCCACACTGCTGACCCCAGGGAAGGACTCTCAGGAAAAGCTCTCACCTGCCTCCCGAGAGCACCTGGCACTGGGCAGCTGATCTCGGAGCCCCCAGGTGGCCCAGGGTGACACCCCCTTGCTCTGGGTGCAGGCCTGGTCACTGCAGTATGTGGCCGTTGTCAATGACCAGGCCTGGTGGCCAAGGCTGCATTGGTCACCACCTAACTGGAGTTGAAAGGACCCAGGTGAGGGTGGTGGGCTGGTTGCCCCATGCTGGAAAGCCCCCATTAGAAGCTGGGGGAGCTGTGCCCCCTATTGGCGTGACAGGGGAGTGGAGGGCTGGGGAACCTAGAAATGGGATGCAGCAGGCACGTTACCCCAGAGGAGTCAGAGTCAGGGAGGGTCTCTGCTGGGCAGGGCTGCGGCCTGGGCCGGGGAGGGTGGGGGGCAGCAGCTGTGAATTCACCCTCCCTCCCAGGAACCAAAGGGGACCGGCCCTCATGTGAACAAGTGGGCACAGCAGCCCCCCGGGCCGGAAGGAGCCAGAAAGACCACATCTACAGGCAGATGGGGCTGAGAGAGGAACAGCCCTCAACAGCCCGGCTCTGCCCCCATCGCACCCCACCCCCTAGTCCCAGGGGGACTCAGTGAAGGATGTTGAGGGCAATGCTGTTCCAGGAGGCCCCCCATCCCACATGCATCCCCACCCACCACGGCTTCAATCCCCCCACAGCCCTGGGGGGCAGGACCATCACCCACCAGGTGGTAAGAAGGCCAAGTCCAGCTGAGTCCACCTCGCCAGTCGTCGGGGGTCACTCTGGCCTGCTGGGTTTTCCTCTTCGGCTGCCGGGGACCATGGTGCCCGTGTCCCCATCCCCGCAGTCTGGCCCAGCCCCGGCGCCCCCATGTCACCCCGCCACTTGCCCTAGTCCCCCACTTTTGTTGCATCTTCCTGTCTTGTAGGCATCTGTGGGCGTTGCCCTAAGTCCCCTCTGGAGCAAGCGAGGTGTAAACAAGACAGACAGACAGAGATCTGTCAGGCTCAGGCGTGCCAGGCGCTGGGCATCAGGGGCCCAGGACCCAGCCCTGCCCTGGGGCCCTCATCTGCAGGGAGGCAAGAAGAGGGCTGAGACTTCCACCCCAGCAAGTGGAGACCCCAGAGACCACCCAGTGCCACACCTGGGGTGCAGCCCGACAAGGGCCACCGGGTCTCGGAACTGGCCATCCTCTGGGACCCACGACACCTGCTCTGGGCCTCATCATGGGGCTGTCCGCCCAGGCCTGGCCTGCCACCATAGTGATGCTGGGCCTCGGCTAAACGTCGTGGGGAGGGTCTTCACGGCCCCTCAGGCCCGGACCCCCAATCCCGCCTGCATCAGCCTCGGGGGGGCCCAGGGCCGAGGGGACAGATGGGCCGGCCAAGACGCAGGGCAGGGCGCGTAATTGGATAATTCCATCTTAAGAGACTGGGCCTGGGAAAGGCCAGGCCGGGCCCGCTCCCTGAATTGCCTCTAAATGAAAGTCTGTTTGGGTGGGGGGGCGCAGGGCGCGCGGTGCGGGCGGTGGGTGCGACCCACCCGCAGGGGGGTGACAGCCTGGCTGTCAGTTCCCAGACCAGGAAGAAGACGACAGGCCGGGTCTCTGGCCCACACAAAGGCTGCGGCAAATGAAATGGTATCTGCCTGCTTATGTGAAGAGTGATGAAACTTTAAATGAATCGCTGACCTTTCTGGAATGACAGGTGACCCGCGCCATATCTGAGGTGGGTATCGAAAATTGCTGCTGCTGCCCGAAAATAAACAATAAGAGAGCAAATGTGGTTTGAAAAAATTGGCTCGCTTCAGCACTGGGGGAGAGTGAATTATTTCGGGCCGTCGCGTGGAGCCCGCAGCACTGTCCCCTCCCCTCCTGGCAGCAGGAGGCCAGGCTTCGAGGAGACCCTGTGAAGGGCGTCAGCACTGGGACCCCAGGATCCTCGGGCCGCCCACTGTGTGAAGGAGGGGTCAGGGGGAGGAGGACACGGTCTTGCTGCGAGTCCATGCGGTGACATGCTCCAGAGATCACACGCTGCAGGGCTGTCACCAGGCCTGGCCTGGCCCACCATCCTGGCTGCTCCACCGGCTCCACTACCTTCCACCTCCCCGGGGCCGGCTCCCGTTTCTCAGGCTGGGGCTCTGAGGGCAGAGGTCCCCGAGAGTCCAGCACCGGGGCCTCCTCCTGGTTCGCAGCCCAGCTCCCAGTATTAGCAGGGGACAAGGGCCGGCGAGGAAGCTCTCCGTGCCTCAGTGTCCTTGAGTAAGTCACGGGGCAGTAACCTCAGGCGTGGGGCTGGTAGGAGGGTTGAGTGGTGAGTGCTGGGGGGAGGTGCACCCTGTAACCATGTCCCTGTCACACACTGGGAGGCAGAGCTGGTGCACTTGAGCACCCTCCTGGTCAGCGACAGTGACCGAGAGGGGAGGATGGCTCCTCTGCAGGTGAGCACGGGGCTCGGACTCCAGGGGTCAGGTGCCCTGGGCACAGTAGGCAGGAGGCAGGGCCGGGCTGACTAAGCCTGTTGTCCCCAGAGCCCTGGGCTCTGCCATCGGCACCAGACTCTGGCCCAGTGGGAAGGGCCAAGGCAGGCGCTGCTTTGGGTGGCCCCAGTTGTGGGCTAGCCCAGCTCTGACCTAGGCAGGCAGGAGCAGGAGGTGCAGGTGGGCAGGGGTAAGCCTGTGGCCTCTCAGGGACTGGGAGGGGCCCAGGCGAGAGCACAGCAGTCCCTCTGCGGCTGCCTCCCCGCCGACACCCTTCCGGAGCCGGCCCAGTTCCCTGGATCAGCCCCAGACCTGGCCCCAGAGGGGTCCAGTCTGGCTCCTTCTGGCTGCAGGAGGCCTCCCCGCTACTCCCAGGGGTCCCCGATCCTGCTGGTAGAGCTCCCACGACAGGAGCCCCCAGTCCCTTACAGCCCATCTCACCTGCACGTAACTGCTGACATTGCCCCCCAAGGCCCCAGCTCCCCTGGTGGCCAGCCCTCTGTCCCCCCACCTGCCCTGGGCACCTCCTCTATCCCTCCCTTCCGGTGTGGACCCCTCCCCTTGGGGAGCTGGCCCTGGCCTGCCATCCCCAGGCCTGATGGCCCTTCCAAGAGGCCCTCGACTGCCAACCAGGCCAGAATGCAGGACTCGATGTCAGGGGAGGGAACCAGCCCCCCAAAGCCTTCGGATGCCCTGAGGTCGTCTCCACACACCCCTCCGCTGGGTCTCAGGAAGCGGCAGCCTCCAGGACCCTCCCACCTCTCTGCGGGACACAGAGATGGGCCCACCAGAGTGACGGCCCGTCGTGTCCCTGGGTTTGGCCGGCCCTCTGCTTGCCCGCCCAGTCCTACGGGGCCTGCATCCCACCCGGTGCCCTCACGGTCCTCTCCAAAGACAGGGGCCCCCACCACAGAGCCACTCGGACACATGGCTGCCCCCTGAAACCAGGGCTGCCTCCCCAATCCCCAGCCCAAGGGAGGGCCTCACCCTGGGCGATGGTGACAGCCCAGGGACTGCGTAAACCTGAGACCACCACCACTGGCTCCCCAGGACGCCAAAGGCCCAGACCTGGGTCAACCCATGCCCATTGCCTGCTGTGCCTGGCCCCAGGTTCACTGGCCATGTGGCTGAGCCCCCAGGGTGCGCACCTCCCTTCTTCCACCCCAGGCAACCCTCGGGGCTCCCCCGGGGTGAGGCCTTCCCACGATGGCCTCCGTGCACCTCTACTCCCCGAATGCACAGCAGCCCCTGGAGAGACCTGATCTTGGAGTCCCCTCCCAGGCCTGGCATGTGGCCGTGGGACCAGTGTGGCTTTGGAAGTCCACAGGGTGGAAGGCTGGCCCCGTGGCATCAGTCCTGGGGTGGCAGATGCCCTGGGTCCAGCCAGATGTGTCAGGACCAGCTCACGGAGCCGTGACTTTCAGGCCTCAAGGCAGGCGCCCCCACCAGCCCCACTGTCCACCAGCCGGGCCCACGTGACCGACGTCCTATGGGCGTAGGGGTCATTCCCACACAGGGCTTTGCAGACAGACCTGGCTGCCAGGAGATGTGACCCAGAAGAAAGGATTAAAGCAAATTTAAAGAGAAGAAGAGATGTCAGGACAGGGGCCACCAGGCGTGTGGAGCCCCCAGAGGCCACCTGTGCAAGTCCCGGGTGGTCACTACACAGGAGAGCCGACAGCAGACCACCTGGAGTCACTGACATCAGGCCAACGTGGTACCAGGCCAGCAGGTCCCGACCGTCGCCCAGTACACATGCCCTGGCACTGACCAGTGTCCAGCACTACCAGTGCCTCCACATCCTGCCAGGAGACCCCCCCAGCTGCTGTCAGGGACCCCCACCCAAGCCCCCTGCATGCCCAGGGCCAAGCTGGACCCATAGGGTGGCTGGATGGTGCAAGGCAGGGTCTTCCTCATCCTGTCCAGACATGGGGGTGGGCGTGAGAGCCCCAGGAAGGGCCTGTGGGGACCCAGGACAGCTCCTCGGCAATGCGCAGGAGGAGCAAGTGTGGCCGAGGCTGCGCTGGTTTAAACGGTGAAGCGCTGACGTCTGAGGGCCAACTTGGATGGCATGTAAAGCCCGGTGGCCTCAAACCAAAGGCCGGCTCGAAGTCCAGCCCCATTTACCTTCCAGCTGCCTCACTTCCTTGCACCCAAGCCCGCAGGCACAGGTTGCCTGTGCGGGCTCCTCGCAGGGGGAAAGGCGTCAGGAGAGCCAGCTGGGCCTGGATGGGGGTTCACCTGGAAGGAGGCCCACGGTGTCATGAGCTTTCTGGTGCAGGGGCCTGGCGCCCCCAGTCCACACAACGAGGACGGGGAGGTCACTGTGGGGAAGAGGACGCTGGCTTGGCGCAAAGGGGTGGGCGCTGCGACCTGCAGGGCTGATGCCATGGGAGCAGAGGCCTGGTCCGAGGAGGGAGAGAGCGTGGGGCTGGTGCTGGCTTGGGGGTACGGCCACCAGGGGAGGAAGCAGCACCCAAGGTGAGCACATCCCCACGAGAACCCCCGGACAGCCCCCCATGCACAAGCCACACGCTGCCCTCACCTTGGAGCTGAGGCGGGTGGGCCCCGTCACCCCCGACAAGTGCTTGTGGCGCCAGAACTATGCAGTGACCGCCAGTGACCCCCTTCTCCCACGGCCCTGGGCTCCTCTGGGGCCCTCCCCGTGGGGGCTGCCGTTGCTCCCACGGCCGCCTGTCCTGCCTGCAGCCCCCTCCCCTCCATAACAGCTGGTTCCGCGACATTGACGTGCTCTAGTCTCCAGCCTAAGGCCACACAGAGCAGATCCCCGTGCCCCCCACTGCACCCCACACCTGGGCAGCGCCCCTCGCTCAGCTCCCCCTCAGGCTGAGGAGCTGTCTGCATCCTGGGCTGCTTTCTCAGCTCCGTCCTGTCACACTCCGCACCCTGGCCCCTGTCCAACACTGACGGCCAGTGCAGCAGAGTCGCGCCCTCTCCCACTCCATGGCCTTGGGACACAGGGCATCGTGGCTCCCTCCAGGTGACCCCACTCCTCTGGAATCAGGCTCTGCCTCTCTCCTGCCTCCCCATCTCTCCTGGCTGGACCCTCCTCCACCCGGTGAGACAGCACACCGCCGGCACCTCCCAGCCCTCTCCTCTCCGTCTGCCCCACCCCGGCCTTCCAGCATCCACGCAGCCCAGGAGCCGCTCCAGCATCTTGTGGCATCCGCCACCACCGACGCAGGTGCAGACACCCAGGTCAGGAGTGTGGACCAGGCCCGACAGGCAACTCTGCTTCATGGGGCCGGGGCCTCAACCAGAGAAGCTCAGAGGCTGGCTCAAACCGAAGGCGGTCGGAACCTCAGGGGTGTCTCCCCAGCTCTGTGGCTGACGCGGCTGTGGCTGGGACTTCGGCGGGAGGGCCAGTCAGAACTCCCGACGTGTCCTCTCGACATGGCCAGGGCTTCCTCCCAGCACGCGGCCGGGTTCAGGAGCAGGGTCCCAGGAGGACTAGGAGCCGTCTCACTTCCAGCGGCCTTGGAAGTCACCCAGCATCACATCCACCTGCCTTACGGGGCAGGAACTCGGGCCCTCCGCCCGGAGAGAGAGTGTGGAGGGCCCACAGGAAGATAGGTGTGTGGGCTGCAAAACATCCTTGCAGCCATCTGAAAACTGTGACCTGCCGCAGTCCCCCTCTGGTCACAGTCCCCATCCTCCGTGTAAAATGACCTCCCCTCTGCCCAGACACCCCATTACAGCGCAGGTCAGGCTCCAGGCTCAGGGCCTGACGGCTCCATGGGTCCCCCTTGGGGGGAGCCTCTCGGGGCAGCTCCAACTCCTTCCTGGGAACCTGGCAACCCTGCAAACTCAGGAATGGGAGACACACCCCGCATGGCCAGCACATGGCAGGGCAGGCACCGGGCACACGGACCTTCCTCTTCAAGCCGGCGGCAGCGCCCAGCCCCACTGTTCTGGAATCGTCAGTGGTCCCAGTGCCCAGGTGGCTCCTGGTCCCTCCCCAGGTCCCCTCACCAGGCGCCAGGGGTCACCAGGGCTCTCAGCCGCTCAGCCTCCCCATCACCTCCTACTTCTCTAAGACAGAGCAGCGTTGGCTCCCACAGGGTCCCTCACATGGCTTCCTCCTGCCGGAGTTCCGGCCGGAGGAGTCTTCATTTTGTGCAGTCTCTGCCCTTTTAGTCCGGACCGGAAGTGCTGTCTTCTTCTTGATGCAGCTTTACTGAGGTGTGGATTTGCCCCAGGCTGTGGCACCTGGACCTGGATGTCCCGCCTGGCTGCCTGTGTGACCACCCCCCCCGACGTCCTACAGGCTGGGGGTCTCCTGGTCCCTGTTCCCCCACACCCCCTCCTCCCAGCCTCCTCCCACAGCAAATGCCCCTCACCACGTCCTCAGCCAGAAACCCAAGTGTCACTGTTCGCTCCCACGGCCTCCGTCTGCACAGTGGTCGCTGGGTCGGCCTCCGCGCCCGCAGGCTGTTGACGCAGAAGCTGGACCCATGAGTCAACATACAGACACACATTAACTTTCTAAAAGCAGCTTCATCAAGATATAATCCACATACCATGCAGTCCACCCGTTTATACTACATAATCCAATGGTTTTTGATATATTTATTTTTGTGTGTGTAAAATACACATAATATAGAATTTACTGTTTTTAACCATCTTTCCATGCACAGTTCAGTGGCATTACATACATTCGCGTGTCATGCAGCCATCACCGCCATCCATCCCCATATCTTTTCATCTTGTGAAATTGAAACTCTGTCCCCATGAAACAGCAGCTCCCCATTCTTCCCTCTCCCCAGCCTGGCACCCACCATTCTTTCTGTCTTTCTCTGTGGATTTGAAAACCCTAAGGACCTCATATGAGTGGAATCGCACAGTATTTGTCTTTTGTGACTGGCTTATTTCACTCAGCATAGTGTACTGAGTTGTTGTGGCTTATTGCACAAGTTCCTTCCTTTTTAAGACTGGATAATATTCCATTGTATGGGTGGACCACATTTTGCTTATCCATTCATCCATTGCTGGGCACTTGGGTCACTTCCATGTTTTAACTATTGTGAACAACACTGCTATGAACATGGGTGTACAAATATCTCTTTGAGACTCTGATTTCCGTTCTTTTGGGTTTATACCCAGAAGCGGGATGGTTGGGTCATATGGTAGTTCTGTTTTTAATTTTTGGAGGAACCTCCACGCTGTTTTCCACAGCGGCTGCACCAGTTTACACTCCCCCCAGCAGTGCACGGGGTTCCAGTCTCTCCACGTCCTCGCCAGCACGTGCTGTTTTCTGTTTTTCTGCGAGCAGCCGTCCTCCTGGGTGCTCCTCCCACAAGGCGATGTGTCCTGGTGGTTCTGACTTGCGTCGTTTGCACTATTGTGGGAATGTTAGCACACACACGGGAGCAGAGCGGTCCGGGGGACCCCGCACGCCCATGGTCCCTCAACAATCATCACTTCAGGACTCTGTTTCGTCCCCACCCCAGGTTGTCTGAAAGGGAGTTCTCCGCATCAAGTCCTCTCTCCCTATGCCCTTCAGGGCGTGTTACTAAATGATGAGACTTTTAACACAACCACAAAGCATCATTCACTAGAAAATGATGACCCACTAACCCCGAGCAGCAGGAGGTACCTAGTGGGGCCGGCCTGGCGTCTCTGCGGTGTTTGCCTGACGCCGGCTTCGCTCATCAGGACTAAGTAGGGCCCAGGTGACCCTCCACTGATGTGTCTCCTGATGCACATGCCGCGGGGAAATGAATCCCGCCAAGCCCCCGACCAACACCCTCCCCGCACCCGGAGCACAACATCCCTCAGCCCCCAGTGCCCCTGTCACACCCTGAACTGTGTGGCGCTGCTGCATCCACGTCCCTCCTGCACCTCCCGCGTGCCACCATGATGGGGCCCTGCCCTCTCGCCTGCTGTCTGCTCTGCCCTGTGGCTGCCCAGCTGGTCTGGGGGCAGGGGGCCCAGTGAGCAATGGGTGAGTCCACCCCCAGGGGAAGGGCCCAGCGAGCAGGGACCGGACAGTACAAGATCGGAACCAGCAGAAACCAGAGCAGGCCCCCAGCCGCGGAGCGAGGCCCAGAGCTGGGACGCACACGGCCTGTGTGAAGCTCCGACGTTGCCTTGAAGGGTTTCAGACCTCTGACAACCACAGGCTGGGACGCAGCTGGGCTGCAAGGAGAGGTTGGCAAGAGCTGGGGGAGTGGGGATGGACCCCCAGACGGGTGGACAGGTGGACAGAGAGGCCCTTGAGCCTGGCCACAGGCGGGACTTGACCAGGAGAGGAGGCCAGCAAGGCAAGGGGAGGGAGGCCAGGCCGGGGCCCAAGAGGAAGGTGACCGGTGCCCAGTGGCACGCTCGAGCAGGACCCTGCCCCTTACGGCCCCTCCCAGCTTCCCGGGAGGCAGCAGAGGCCCCTGGTCGGGTCCCAGGCGCACGGGTCTGGCAGCTCCGAGGCTCAGCTTCCTGCATCCCAGTGCCCTCCCAGCACTCACCTGGCCAGGTAGGAAGGCCGCGGGTGGGTGGGGCTGACACGGAGCTCCGTCAGCAACCAGTGGCCTCCGCAGAGGCTGGGACGTTTATCACCTGCTGTCCTTCACCGTTCCCCGGCTCCTCGCCCGAGGGAGAGCCATTCGGATCTGCCCAAGCTGAACAATACAATATTTCTGTTGAGCTGTGAAGTTGATTAATAATTTGGAAATGAAATCAATATGGGCTCCGCTTTCCATTCCTGGATTGTCCCTGTGAGCGGGGACGTGCTGGGGCTGCTGGCCTGCTCGGACGGAGGGCGCCAGGCGGGGCTGTGGTGGCTGAGCCTTGAGCCAGATCTGCTGACCTGACTTACACTGGCCTTGAAGTTGCCGCAGGGCGGAAGCACGCAGGGCTGCAGGCCCCTGGCGCCTGACCTCTCGCTCATCACCCATGACGCCTCTCGGTGACGGGCGGCTGTCCAGCCTTTGCATGTAGGCTTGGTGACAGGGAGCCTTCACCTTGGGGTCCATGCAGAGACTCTTTGTCCACCCACCCCAGGATGCAGGGCCTGGGTCCCCAGGCTCCCACACCACCAGCCCCCGTGGGCCTGGTCCACGTCCCCCTGGGTCCCAACAAGCTCGACTGTCAGAGGGGGGTCCAGATCTGCACCCACCCCAGGTCTCCCTCAAAGCCTGGCTGTCACTGAGGCCACTGAGATAGGTGGCTCAGCCGTGTCCACCAGGGCTTCCCTGAGCTTGTGGTCACCTGTGACCCCCAGATCATAACTACTGAGCTACCCGCCGGCTCATGTAGCACCCTTCCTCATCGTGGCACTCAGGGGCTGGGGCTGCATCCACACCAGCTCCTCGGCCCTCGACCAGGATCCTCCCTGGCTGCCCTGTGAGTCCTACCCCCGTGTTCCCCCGACATGCACAGAGCCCACAGGCGCACCCCTGCTGCTTCCCCCTCAGCCCCTCACTCCTCTCTCACCTGCCAGATCTCGTCTCATGGCCACACAGGGACTCTCGTCTGGAGAGGAGCCAGGACACCTGTGGACGCAGCCCCTCCTCGACCCAGAGCCTCTCCAGGACAGCCAGTTGCCCTCGGGGCACAGACAGCCGAGTGAGTGGTGTGTGAATGAATGCATGAGAGGACATGTGAGCAGATGGAACGGACGCAAGTGCTGTCCAGGGTCCACGGAGACAGCAACCTGTGGACAGCTTCCGGGGCCAGAGCAGGACGCCCCATGTGGGGTGAGTCAGGTCATGGGATAGGGTAGGGAGGGCCAGCCTGAGGACCCGCCCCATCCCAGGGCTTGGTGTACTGCTGAGTGGCAGCTGGTCCAGAGGTGGAGCCCCTCAGAGTCCACAGTCAGTGAGGCCATCCCACTGAGCCTCACCTGGACATGCCTTCCCAGCTGTACCGGCTCCAGCCCATCTAGGGGCTGGGCCAGCTGTCCAGCCCCTGTCCTGCCTGGCATGCCACTCGCCCAGAGCACCAGCCTGCAGAGCTGCCCCCGCCCCACCCCGCTGCCCAGTGCCCCTGCGGCAGCCGCAGCGTCCAGCAGGCCCCCCTCAGGCCGCCAGTGGTCGGAGGCCCTGCCCAGCCTGGCCTGCTCATGCCAGCCGTGTGGCATGAGGCTGGACCACGTGGATTTGAACCCTGCCTGGTAAGTTTGGGCAGGTCCTCAAGGCCCAGGAGGCTTGCCTGGAAAGCAGGAACACAGAGCAGAGCCCCCGCTGCTGGTGATGGCTCTCGTGCTCAGCTCCGCCAGGCAGACAGGAAGCATGTGACACAGATGGACATTTTTTTTGTCTCTGGGGCAGAAGCACCCCCTCCACTTCACCTGCTCAGGCTGGGCTCAGGCATGGGGGCTGCGGGGTGCAGCCTCTGGGTCCCGGAGGCCCTCTTGCTGGCAGACCCCATTCCAGGCCACCCCTGTCTGGTGCCTTGATGTCAGCGGTCAGTCTAAACCCCTGTCTGTCCCTAATATCGGCTCCCCAGGCACCCACCTCCAAGGGCAGCTCTGGCCTGGCCCCAAACGTCCCTTTACCAGCAGCCAGGGCCTCAGCTGGCACAGCCGACAGGGCCTTTCCTGGGGCGCCCCAGGCCAGTGAGAGGACAGGCAGCTCCCCTGGCTAAACAGAGTCTCGTGCGTCCACTCGCTGGGCCCCGAGACACAGACAGGCACCGAGGCCCAAGGGGCAGTCGCTGCGCCAGGTGGCACCATGCGTCAGCCACAGAGCGGGGCCACTGTGGAGGCCTGGCTCCCACGCCCCGGGGTCTCGTCCACCTGATGGACAACAGGCCAGTGTGGAGCAGTGGTGTGACCTGTCTGCCCCTGGTCACACCAGCTCGGATCAGCCCAAGATTCTCAGTGCAGGTGGGAGGGGTGGCCCCTGCCCCCAGGTGGGCGCGGGCACATGCAGAGAGGCGGGAGGACTCCAGCCGAGCGCCCTGTCCAGCCGAGCAGCTCCCCAAGAGCCAAAGTTCCTTGACCCGCGCCTGGCGGGGGAGGCATTTTATAGGAGCCATTGACCGGCAGCATTGATCCCCGAGAATGTATCGCACAAATCATTTTGCACTAAACTGCAGAATCGATGGAGAAATCTCCCGGAAAATTTATATTAAAAGTCTCTGTTTGCCTAAATGAGTTCCCTGTGCCCCATATTGAATATTTGGCTGATGAATTGAATGAGTTTAAATTTGAACATTGCAGACCCATTAAAGAATGAATTCTTAAATCAAACCCTGCCATTTATGATTGAAATGAGATTTCCTCTGCGATGGACCAGGCGCTGTATAAATCAGCTGTGCGTTTTATACCGAACCATAAACAAGATATAATTCTTTTAAATACACAACAGGTGCCTTAAATCTTTTGATGCATCTTGTATTCATCTGAGGTGCGCATTGCTGTATTCACACCAGGCCATGTGGGGCCTCCAATGGCGCTGCCCGTGAAGGTTAAAGGCACCGAGCCCCTGGGGTCCCACTGCAAGGACCCTCCAGAGGAGCCCAGGCGGGGCCGGGTGAAGCCCCTCCCCCCAACACTCATGAACAGGAGCACATACTCGTGCTCACACACGCCACACACAGGTCGCACACACACACTCCACAACCCTTGTGCACACGCACGTGCAAATGTACACAAGCACACGTGCTCATGTGTTCGAGTGACCTGCATGTATGTACACACACTTATGCAGGTGTGTGCATGCCCGCATATGCATGAACATGCATGCAAACACTAGCACATGCACTTGGGCATGTGTACACACAGTGTAGATTCACACACGCACATATACGTGTTTACACAGTCTCACATGTACACACATGGACACACATGAACTCACAGCGCCCACATGCACGCACACTCTCCTGCAACACGCACACACACGCCAAACACACACAAGGCAGATGGCCAGATGCACACAACCGAACAAATTCACTAATGCAGGAATGCGCACACACACACCCCCAAACACAGTGTGATGCTCACACACACACACACACATGCTCGACACAAGTGCATATACGTGCTCCCACATGGCTCTACCCGGGAACCAAGGTTCCGAGCAGCAGTGGGAGCAGGAGCTGCATCTAGCCAGCCTTGCCTCGGGTCACAGCACCTTCTTGGCACCGTGGGCTCCATCCCCATCCAGTCTGGGCCTCTACGGGCTGCGAGAAGCCTCTGTATCACGGTCCTGAGCTCCCGCCCGTGCTGGGGGCACCTACACACAGATGCTCTCCTGCTCCCTGTGGTCCCCACGCTCCAGGATACTGTCTCCTCCAGGAAGAGCCAGTTCAGGCACCAGGAAACTCTGAGTCAATAGATAACGTCCACTGGGCATCCAGGAAGTCTTCCTGGAGGAGGTGACACCAGTGCTGAGCCCAGGGGATGAACATAGTCTCTCTTCTCTGGTTTGGGGGCAGGGGAGGGGCTCTACGCCAGCGAGCCCATCTTAGGTAGACGACCTTGCAAGAAATTCTCTCAGGCCCGTCCATGCCATTGGCCTCCGTCCATGCCCATGGGCGAGCCTCAAGGGCTCCCAGCCCTCAGCTGACCTTTTGGGCTTGAGGGGGCTTGGCTGTCTGCCAGCAGCAACGAGGTCCCCTAAGGAGGGCCACACAGTGTCCCCTCCCACCCAGTGATGTGGGAACCAGGAATATCAGATGGGGAAACTGAGGCGGAGGGGAGGAAGGGTGGGGCCAGGGCTCCAAACACTTATCCAGAGGCTAGGACTTCCCCCAGGAAGGGACGGAGCTCCCATCCCTGCCGTCAGACCTCCAGTCTGCACATGCTACCTCTCCCCTCTCCCTCCCTCTCTGAGCCCGCTCACCAGCCCCTCCGAGTCCTGGGGGTTCTCCGTCCCCTCTGCCTAGAGCAGCCTGGCCACTCATGCCGGGCACCGTGTCACTTGCCACCAACTCCTCAGCCTCCCCAGGCTGGTCATCTCTGCAGACTCAGGCCTCAGTGCCCCCCGGCACTGACCCTTGCTACCAGTCCTGCAGAGCTCAGGCACACGTGTCCAGCTGCCCCAGACCCCCGCCACAGCTAGCCGGCACCCCCAACACAACGCATCCAGCCCAGGCTGATTCTCTGCCCCAAGCCGGCTCAGGCCAAGACCAGCCCTCCCAGAGCCCCCCACCCAGTGGCCTCACACCCCAGGCTCACCGCCCACCACAGCCACTTGCCCCGCTGGCCTCCCACATCCACTCCACAGCAACCAGAGCGAGTGCTCGAGCACCACCCAGAAAATGCCGCAAAATGGCAGCTTCAAGAAGTTCAACCCCCAGGAGAACCCCCACCCGCAGCCTCTCGCGCTCAGGTCGTCTGCTGGTACAGACTGTTCCAGAAGCAGAGGGAGAGGAAGTTCCCACCTCAGGTCACAAGGCACAGAAGACCCTGATGCCAAAATGAAGCACACACAGACAGCACGGACAAGAAAGCCATACACGTGGATGAGACGTGTGCACATGTATAGGCGTGTGTGTGTATACACAGGTGTGTGTGTGCATGTCACAAGGACAGGTGCACACTTTCTACATGAAGTGCTTCTACCTGGGTGCAGCAGTGTGTTCTCAACGACACCTCCGGGCGACGCAGGTCCAGGGCGTCCCTCAGAAAACGCGTTGGCGTCATTCAGCCCCACCCACAGCCTAAAGGAGAACAACCACAAAGGTGTGGAAAACGTGGCACTAAACAGGCGGGAAAGGACACTTGTTGACACGTGAGCTGAAACCAGAAGGCAGAGCGTCGTCCTGTCCACCTCAGCCAGGAGTGTGCGGGTCCCCAAAAGACCATGGAAGCACCGTGAGCGTGGATTGTGGGGCCACAGACAAACCTTTGGAAAGGCCCAGATAGAAAGGAAGAGCCACGTGAGCAAGGCATCTTGGAAGCAGACCCTCTGCCCCATCAAACTTTAGATGACACAGCCCCAGCTGACGGCCCGACTGCGACCTTGTGAGAGAGCATGAGCTAAGCTGCTGCCACATTCCAGCCCCACGAAAACTGAGGTAAGAAGTGTTTGAGCTGCTAAGTTTTGGGGTGATTTACTACACAGCAAAGGAGAGCTCATCCTTTTACGGCTCAATATTTACTCAACGTGTTTTTCCCCTCCTTTGTTTGTAACCTCTCAGTGTAATTCCATTTTAGGTGTAAATGTCAGGATGCCGCAGGAAGCGGCTGGCAACCCAGGCTCTAAGGAGAAGAGTGGAATGGAGGACCATTTACAGAAGCGCAGGCAAGGCCAAGCGGGCCAGCGGTGTGGGTGCAGCACCCCGCCGGCCAAGAGCAGGAGCTGTTAGCACAGCGTAGACGGATGGGCAAACAGAACCCCAGCCCGGCCGCACCCTGTGCAACGGCAGACAGAGGCAGCTCTGGGCACAAATGCAGCTGCTATGTTTTCACAGGAGTATTTAACTCATTTACACTTATTATCGTAACATGTGTTTGCTCTCACTGCTACAATCTTCTTTTATGCATTGTTTTTTATACTCGCTTCCTTGTCTCTCTGGCTCTGTCATCAGTTTAAGAGTTATGTTTTCTTGCTTTTTTCTCATTACTGATTTTAAGAGTAAATACACATCCTGTGTGTTAAAATTTATATATATTAGTTATATTTGTATTAAAAACATAAACTTGAACTCAATTTCTCCACTTATCAACTATTCTTATTTCGATTCCTGTCTCAGGAGAACATCTTTAAGTAGTTTTTAAAGGAAAGACAGACAGCAGGATATTCTCAGAGTCCTTTCATATTTGAGAACGTGTTTCAGTATCTTTACATCTTACAGAAAACAATTCTACATAGAATGATTAAATCATAATCTTGTTTCAAAATCTTGTAGCTGTTTCATCAACAAAATCATTGTTTATGCAGAAAACCCCAACCTGGTACCTACCAGCTAAACAGCCCCCGCCCGACGCTCACACCTCCTCGTCTCACCTGCCCCTTCCTGTGGGCCAGACTTAGTGACTCCCTGCTGGGGACAGAGCAGAGCAGAGTGAGGGGACGCCACTCCTGGGACTCGGCCACAGAAGACGGTGACTTCCGTCCTCAGGCATTCTGCCCCTGTCCCCACTCCACCTTGGCTCGCTCACCCTGTGGGAACAGCTGCCATGTCAAGGGGCAGCCAGAGGAGAGTCTCTGGTGAGAGAGGGTGGAAGCGGATCCCCACCCACCCCAGGGGAGCTGTCAGATGAGACCAAGCCCCAGTAGACACCGTGACTCCAGCCTTGTGAGACCTTGAGGCAGAGGCCCCCACCAGGCCACACACGGATTACTGACCCTCGGAAACTATGAGGTCATAAATAGCTGTTGTTTTAAGCAAGTAAGTTTTGGGGGTAATTTGTTATGCCACAATAGATAACTAATACCCTAAAGAATTCAAAAAACAACTACTAGAACCCCGAAACAGATTTAGCAAGATACAAGGTCAATATATAAAATTCTATTTATTTCTACAAGCTAGTAGTAAACAATTAGAAAATAAATTTTTTTTTATTGAGTTAATGAAAGGTTACAATCTTGTGAAATTTCAGTTGTACCTTAATGTTTGTCATTCGTGTTGTAGGTGCACCACTTCACCCTTTGTGCCCACTCCCACCCCACCTTTCCCCTGGTATCCACTAAACTGTTCTTAGTCCATAATTTTAAATTCCTCATATGAGTGGAGTCATACACAGATTATCCTTCTCTCGCTGGCTTATTTCACTTAACATAATTCCCTCAAGGTCCATCCATGTTATTGCAAATGGAATGATTTTGTTCTGTTTTGCAGCTGAGTAGTATTCCATTGTATATATGTACCACATCTTCTTTATCCATTCGTCTGTTGATGGGCACTTAGGTTGCTTCCATGTCTTGGCTATTGTAAATAATGCTGCAATGAACATTGGGGTATATAGGACTTTTGGGATTGCTGACTTCAGGCTCTTTGGATAAATACCCAGTAGTGGGATAGCTGGATCATATGGTAGTTCTATTTTTAATTTTTTGAGGAATCTCCATACTGTTTTCCATAGTGGCTGCACCAGTTTGCATTCCCACCAGCAGTGTATGAGGGCTCCTTTTTCTCCACAACCTCTCCAACATTTGTTACTATTAGTTTTAGATATTTTTGTCATTCTAATGGGTGTAAGGTGATATCTTAGTGTAGTTTTGATTTGCATTTCCCTGATGATCAGCGATGATGAGCATCTTTTCATGTGCCTATTGGCCATCCGTATATCTTCTTTGGAGAAATGTCTGTTCATGTCTCCAGCCCATAGAAAATGAATTTTTAAGATTTATTTAACTTAGCACCAAAAATAAAATACATGGGAATAAGTTTAACGAAACACGTGCAAGACCTTTATACAGATAATTGGGAGAAATTTAGACCAAAAAATGGAGACACAGACCATGTCTGTGGATTGGAAAACTCAGTCAGGTTAAGACATAAATTCTCCTCCAAACTGATATATAGATTTAACACAATCCCAATCAAAATCGCAACAGCTTTTTTGTAAAACTTGCTAAGTTATATGGAAATGCAAAAAGTCTAGAATGGCCTAAAATTTTTGAAAGAAGGGAAAAAACTAGATTACAGTATCTGATTTCTAGAGTTCCTACAAAGCTACAGTAATGGAGACACTGTGAAGGTGGAATGAAGACAGACCAACGGATCAATGGAACAGAACAGAATCCAGAATTAGCCCCAGGCAGCTGCATGGCAGGTGCACTGTGACAGGACACCAACGCTGGCTAGTGGGGGAAGGAAGGGCTCTTCCAAAAATGGTCCTGGAGCAAGCCGGTAAAGGCATGGGGGAGGGGGCCTCACCTCGACCTCAGAACACACCCCAATCAATTCAAGACAGAGCACAGGGCGACGGCTAAAAGCCGAAACTGTTAATCTCCTAGAAGAAAGTGGCAGGAGATTGTCTCACGACGCTGGGATCCGCTATGGGTTTGTCCGCGGTGATGTGAGGGTGCCCTCCGCAGAGGTCTGGGTGTCGTCCAGACAGTTTCTCTAGTTCCGGCCCGTCCCCAGAGGCCCTGCAGTGCTCGCCCAGACTCTGCGCCTTCCCCACGTGCAACACGATTGTCCCAACCCTTTCCTCCTCGTTCATGGAGAATCCCAAGGATCGTGTGAGGATTTTCGCTCCAACCATCACACGGACTGGAACTCAGGAGTGCCCTGTGCGTTCACCGTGACTGTCGCTGTGTCCGTCTCCCCAGACGTCCCAAGGCTCCTCCCCCATCGTCTCCATCTGCCGAGAGACCTATGCTTTTAGGTCGTGAGCTATGCTTTTAGGGCCGGCCGGCTGCACCAACTTCTCCTAGTTTTCCTCCACCCAAGAACGTCCTGATCTCCCCCTCGGCCCTAGGATGTAAAATTCTCTCGGCGCTTGAGCGGGGGAGGACCACTTGACGGACGGCACGCCCCCCCAGGAAAGCCCACGAACGGCGCTCCTGTTCCCGAGCCAAGCAGGGCCGCGAGGGGCACCGCGCTGCAGCCTCCAGGCACTTGGCAAACCAGGTGGCGCGGGGCCACGGAAGGCGGACCAGCGGACCAGCGGCAGGAGCGGACCGCAGAGGCCGGAGCAGGGGTCCTGTCCGCCGGGGCGCAGGCGCGGGCGGGGAGGCGGATGGAGCCGCGCGCTCGGAGCGCGGGCCGGTTGGACAGACCGCGGACGGAGGGATGGGGGCGGCCAGGTCCACGGAGCAGGGACGCGTCAGCGTGCGCCCCCCACCCCCACCCCACCCCGACCCCCACCGTGAGCGGGGCCCTGAGGCAGCGGCTGCCGGGGACGTGGAGGCGGCCCGGCCCGGTGGGCTGTCCCGGCAGCAGGTGGCGGGACCCCGCGCAACCCGACGGAAAACCTGCGGACCGCTGGGGCCTCAGCTCCACGTCCGCGTGTGGACCCGCTGCCCACCTCGATGCCCGACCCGGGAACCAGGAGAGCCGGCGGCGGGGGTCGGGCTGGGAGCCGGGCAGGGCGGTGCCCCTCCGGGCTGGCCCCGCACAGGGAGAGGCCTCGAGGTGCAGGAGGACGGAGAAGAGGCTGTTTGGTGCCTGCGGCCAGCTGCTAGGTGGTCAGAGAATGCCTCCCTCCGCTCGGCATGGAGCCCCTGTGCGTCCCCTGCAGCGCGACTTGCCGTCAGGCCTGGACAGGAGAATGTGGCCGGGGACGGATGCAGCCCCAAAACCAGGCACGCAAACTTCCTTGTGCCTCCCCTTCTGGGACGACCCTGGCATGAACTTGGGAGTCTCCCGAGGGCGATGGAAGGAACCGGGTCTCCAGGTCTCTGACCAGGGCGCCCTTGCCGGGCGGTGCTGAGACCGAGGAACAGTCTGGAACCGTGGGGTTCGCCCCCCACAGCCTCCAGCGTCCCCTTAATTCACACGATAGAGGAGCAGGGTCCTGCCCGCAAACCTGGGTTCAAACGAGGGGGGCTGGGGGTCTGCGGGGGCGCCCCCACCCCAGGGGACAGAAAGACCATGGGTTGTGCTCGGGGGGAGAGCGGGGACCCTCGTCCACTCCTGGGCTGCAGATGGGCCGTCGGGCGTCAGAGCAGCTGCATGGGGCCTGTGCCCAGTCCCCACAAAAGGTCAGCGACACGAGGGGGCCATCAGCAAGGCCCCGCCCACGCTCACCCACCCCTCCTGTGCTCTGGCACCTTCCAGACTAAACAGCTCACTAGTATTAGCCGAACGTTGGGGCACAAGCTACTATTCTCCCCACCCTACATCGAGGGACCCGCCCAAGGCACCGTCCCACAGGCTCCAGGGTGGAGACGGCACCCCTGGGTTGGAGGCTCCACCCTCGCCCCCCGAGCTGAGCAAACGAATAAGGGAGGAGAGCGGAGAAGCCAGAAGTAGGGCTGGGACCACCACCCACTGCCCGCGCCTGGACACTGGCAAGGCAGAGGCCTCTGTGGCCATCGGAGGGCATGCAGTGAGGGGCGTGGCAGGGGCAGGACCCAGGGCTCCAGGGCTCTGGGGCTGAGTGTTGGGGCACCGCACTCCGAGGGTGGCTGACCCTTCCCACAGTGCTCCTGCCCTCGTGCGACTCCGGCCTGTGGACGCAGGGCTGTGTCCTCTGAGACTCACTCTCCTCCTGCATCACCACTTGCTGCCTCTGCTGCTTTCCCATCGACCCGACCCTCTGGGGCCCTCATGGACCTGGCCTCTGTGCTGCAGCTGAGTGACCACCCACCCGCTCCCCCAGCATCTCTGGTCAGGTCCTTTTTTCCTAAGACCCAAATCCTCCTCCTGCATCTCGTGGGTCCTTACCAGCTGGGGCCCGGCAGGAACAGGGCTGCGTTCGGATGATGAAGAAGGGTTTACTAAGGGACATCCCACCAAGAAAGGGGAAGCAGGGCATGGGGGCCGGCCCAGGGACCCTCGGGAGTGAGCCTCCGGACACCAGTGGGCAAAGGACCCTGAGACCAGACAATCCACACAGGTGAGCTGGACGGAGGAGGCTGGAGTGGACCCCTGTGTAAAGGGCCCACACCAGCTGTCCTGGTGGCCTCGGGGTCAGCTCTGGCTTCTGGCTTCTGGCTTAGCTCCCCTCCACTTCCTTCTCTCCTGTGGTCACCTGATCTCCCGTCTCTTGTCTCAAGTCTCCACATTTCCTTATATTATATTAAAAACCAAGTCGACACCTCATAAACCGTTATCTTATTTTCCCGGCATAGATCTCTCCCGCCACCCGGCCACCACTGTTGAATGAAACGACCCCTCCTTTTGCAGAACCTCCTACAGGATCCACCCCGAGCTCCTTCCTCTCACTGTGTCCTGGAACAAGAGCGGCCTCTCCAGGGTGCTGTGTCCACACAGGGAGGGTTCTCCTTGGAACCTTGGTCGGGAATTGTGCTGGCTGCATACACCACCACCACCACCACAAAAAACACCACCACCAACAAAAATGGCTTCAGTAAGTTAGAAGCTCATTTCTCCCTCAAGAAACAAGAATTGGAGGGGGCCAAACCAGGGCTGATCTGGGTGTCCACAGCCATCAGAGACCCAGGCACCTCTGCCTTTCTGCTCCACCTCCTTGCACATGGCTTCCTGCCTCAAGGTTACCTAATGGTTCAAATAGCTGCCAGAGCCCCAACCATCACAACTCTGTTCAGAAAGCAGGTAAGAAGAAATGTAAAGGACAGGGGTGCTTTTCCCTGGTGAGTCAGCTACTTTTAAGGAGTCTTCCCAAAAGTTCTGCCCAGCACTCACATCTCATCGGCCAAAATTTAGTCACATGGCCATACCCAGCTGCAAGGATGATTGCAAAAGGGAAGGTGTCCGGCATAGCCCAGACAAGCAGGGGCCCCAGCAGCTTAGGGCAGGGGCTGTGTGAGGCAAGTCTACCCCCCACTCAGCTGGACAGCAGCTCTGTCCAGCAGAGAGTAAGGACAGGGGCCGGGATGAGCCCTATTGGGTCTCAGCGCAGGACAAGGAGCCAACCCAGCCCCTCCTTGTGAGACTTGGGTAGGCTCCAGAGCCCTCTCTCTGATTGTCCCAAGGCCTCACCCTCTCCTGCTTGGAGGCCCCGGCGGGTCTGCAGGCGCCAGCAGGATGCACGGACTGGGGCACACGTCTGGGCTTGTGCAGTCCCTGTCACTGTGTCCAGGGGTGATGTCTGGCTGACCCTGTGGTTTGGCGGCCTGCAGTCGGCTCAGGACACAAGCCGAGCTCAGGTCACACTGTCCAGCCCATGTGACAGTCAAAGCTCAGGCCTGGGCACCTGGGCCAGAGACAGATCTGCCTGGAGGAGCCCGTTCTGTGGGGGGGATTCCATCCTGGCCCCTGGGGGTCCCAGCTGGGCTTCCTTGCCCCCCACCCAGAGCCCTGCTCCCCTCCACACAGATCCCGTCCACAGCCCCCTGCCTCCCTGCCCAGAGCAGGCACTAGACTGCAGGCTCTCCGTTTGTGAGCACCGTTCTTCTAAGCTCCCTGGGATCCCCTAGAGCCCCCGACCAGGCCTGAGGTCACCTTAAGGGCCCAGGGCAGGGGCGAGGCGGGAGCTCCCACTGCCCTACAGATGAACTCGCAGCAGGACAGGCCCAGTGGGCACGAGCTGGGAAGAGAGGCCCGCGGAGGGGCGCGAGCGCGCAGGAGAGCTGCACACTCGACCCGTACTGGCACCTTCGCCCCACCCTACACCAGAGGGGGCACCATGTTATCCTGTTGTACAGGTGGAGAAACCGAGGCACAGAGCACTGAAGTAACCCACCATGGTCACGCAGCTGGACAGCTTCCCACGGTGGCCACCAGCCTGGTGTCCCGTCCCCACACTCAGAAGTGCAGGGCAAGGTAAGTCCACTCTCGGGACAGCGCCTCCCCAGGACGGGACACGCGGCTGCAGGCAGGTCCCTGCCTCCGTCACCACCAGCTCCTGGACACACGGCGCTGCTCCGCGCTGGCCACGTTCTCCCAGGGACGAGGCCCCCTCCCCTGCCCCCGCTACCGAGGGGCTGCCGTTGGTATCAACCGAGGGTGGGTTTCTCATTCCACCCCAGGGACAGCGGCCTCGGGGGACACAGGCCCCAGCTTGCCCGGGCTGTGCTGGAGGCGGCTCCCTTCTGCCGGCCACCAGCGGGGCAGTTTTCGGGAGTCCACTCAGCCGCCTACCTTCCCCAGCGCCGGAGGCCCAGCTGGCCCCTCCCGTGGCGGGTGGCGGCTGCGCCAGTGACCTTGTGATAACCCGAGTGCCATCCGTCAGCGGCCGGCCGCCAGGCTCCGGAACACTGCGGCAGCTCATCTGAATTCAAATTACCCCGGGAGGCGCGCGGCGGTGCCAGCCATAACTCAGCGCGCGGCGAGGAGGAGCGCGGCCCGCCCGCAGATTGGACATTACCATACATTCCTGGGGCGTCGGACAGGGCTGCTAATGAAAATATCAATCAAAAACTCGGCTGACTTAATGGTCAATTTAAATTAATTAATTGGGGAGGAGAAAAAAGTCGAGGGGGGCAGCGATGACGGGCTCCGTCTCTGGCAGGCGGTGAAAAGCTCGGGGCCCGGCTGGGCGCAGCCCCCGGCCCGGGAGACAGGGCATGCCCTCCCCAGGGACCCCAGGACACTCAGGGTCTGGCACCCGCCTGGGAAGGGGAGTGAGGCCTGGCCTTCCTGCCCCAGCGGCTCCCGGCCAAGGTGGGCGGCCTGTCCAGCTGTCTGTCTCCACTGTCCACAGGGCCAGCCAGTCACTTCCTCCCAGATCTCCCCCCAGGCTAAGGAGTGGAAATCCCCTCTGCCCAGCAGGACGGGGAGGGGCTGGCAGGGTGACGTCTCCTCCTGGACGCTGGCCCACCCCCTGGGCCTGGTCTCTCCATGAAAGGGGACGGTGGCGTCTACAGCCCAGCACGCTGCCGGCTGAGGGCCACGACAGGGCTCACACAGCAACCTCCGAGGTCAGGCGCCCCTGAGGCCCCTCGGGAGGGTCAGTAAATTATCTTCAACATGCAAAGAGAGGGGGCAGGTCCCCAGAGTGCAACCTCAGTGTGGCCAGGGTGGCTGGAGCCTGAAGGTGGCCAGTGTCCCTGGGAAACCTTGCTCAGGCCCCGGGTGACAGGAGAGCAGGGCTGTGAGGGAGACACAGGCGTCCCACTGCACAAGGAGGAAACGGGCTCCAGAGGCAGCACCTCGACCCCCTGAGCCCCAGATGTAACCTTGGGGTCACTGGGTAAACCATCAGTGGCCAGAGAGCGGGGTTGAGGGGGTCTGGGATTCTGGTGAAAACCTACAGAATGATTCCCACCGCAGACCCACGGGGGACATCCTACGTCCTCAGAGGCAACAACAGAACCTACGCTCAGACAAAAAGGAGAGAAATGACAGCGCCGGGCTGGCCTAGGCCCCCTGGGCTCCACTGCAGGGCCCCCACCATACTCCTAGGTCTTTCCCAGAAGGCTGGCCCTGAAATTGGGTCAGATGACAGCAGAAACGATCTGTGACCTGTGTTCTCACCCAGCGCCCTTCCTAGAGGAGTTGCTCAAGGCCGCTGCCCTGGCCCAGGAGGCACCAGATGCCCAGCACTGCGGCCAGTGCGGCCAGGGCCGGGGAAGCCCGGGTGGAGGGTGAGTCTGAGAAGAACGTGGGAGGTGGGTTGCTCCCAGCCCTGCCGCCCCCACGATGGGGTCACACGGCTGCATCTCTGGCAGTCGCCCCTGCAGAGCCTCCTGGAGGCTGCCTGAGTGTCCTTGCCCATCGGCTCTGGGCTCGGCCATCAGACTTGATGTGACCGACAGGATGTGAGGGAACTTGTGCTGCACGGCGGGCTTGACTCTCGCGCTCTGTCCGTGCCAGGAGAAGAGTCGGCCGGGAGCCGCTGACCCCAGACGGAGATGGTGGCGGGCTGGACCCACCCTGCGCCTCCCGGGGGAGATGAGTAAATGCTCGCTCCCGTCACCCTGGGGAGCGGGCTGTTAGTCACGCAGCAGCATCGCGGCAGAAGCCGAGCTGACCCGAGGCAGAGGCTGGAGCTGACCCGAGACGCTGCCTGGGCTCAAGGGCCGAACCCAAAAAACTCACCACGGAATCCAGATGGGGACCGCTCGGGAGGGTCCGTCAGGACTTGGAGCAGCTCACACAGGGTCTCTGAAACCCGCAAAGGACGTCCTGGCCACAGTGGCTGCCGTGAGCACAGAGGCTCACCCTCACACACAGTTCATCCAACAGAGGCTAACGCAGCCCGGATCAGGGCTGGGGGCTCTGTGTGCCTGTGTGTGGGGCGGAGCCAGCCCTCCCCCGGGCTCCAGGTGGACAGGCCACCCAAGGCAGGGGCTGTGGGACTGGGCGGGCACCTGAGCGGCCCCCAGAGGGCAGAGCAAGGCCGGCCGAGGCTGCAGGACCAGGGGTAACAGGTAGCGGGGCCCCTGGGGCAACTCTGCCCATCCCCCGCCCCATCCCCCACGCCCCACCCTGAGTCCATCTCCCAGTCCGGCAGCCGATCAGGACACAGGGAGCCCCCACTGTGGGGCCGAGTCGCAAATCCTCACTGTTAATCAGACTGATGGGAGCCGGCACCTAAGTGAATGGGACCCTCAGCCCTCAGGCTGCGGGAGGCTAGGGGCTGGGAGGGGCCCAGGGGCCCTCACCTCCCATGGGAGCAAGGGGCTGCAGTGCCAGGTCCCAGCGAGTGCTCAGGCGGTGGGGTCAGGTGTGGTCAGGTGAGGTGCTGGGCGGGGGGTCCGCCTCCCTATAGAGCTGTGGGTGGGATTCTTCGGGGGGCACTTTGGGCTTGAGACTTCAGGCTGGTGGGGGTTGTGGCTGGGGTTCAGGGTCAGAAGGGTTTGGGGTCAGCACTGGGGCTGCAATTGTGGTTGCATGGGGTCCTGGGAGGCCCTGGCCGTCTCCCCCACCCAGCTCATCTTCCAAGGGTGTCAGGGAGACCCCAGCGCTGGGTGCAGAAAGGGGCAGTGCTGAGCATCTGGAGGCCCTGGTGTCCAGCGCTGGGCAGGGAGGCCGTGGGGGCCAAGTCTGCCCCAAGCTCCCGAGAGTGCCCCCACCCGGACATTGCCTCTGGCCCCCACCAGGCCGCCAGGGGTCATGGCCTCCTTCCTCAGTGCTCGCCCAGGAAGCCTGACTCGCCTGGCCTTTCGTCCCACACACAGCCTCCCTGGCCATTCAGGTCCCTGCAGGTCAAGCACCAGGGACACAGGGCCCTGCCTAGTCCAGCAGGTGAAGAGACACGACCTGTACTCTTTGACCCCAAGGCTGGGCCTGACCTGCGAAGGCCACGAGAGCTGCTCGGCTGTTGGCGCTGTCCCTGACCAGCTCGAACCCTTGGTGATGGCTGGGGTTAGCCTTGAGCTGCCCGTCACTGGACGTGTTTCCCAGGACCCTTAAATGCCACAGTCACTTTAAAAACCATGGGATCGATGGCACGGGGGCCTCAGACCCAGGGACCCTGAGGGTCACCCCACCCTCCACCCTCCAAGCACCCTCGTAGGGTCTGGGTCTGTCCTGCTTGTCCTCTCACCACCTGTGCCAGATTCTCAGGGTCAGAGCCAGCATCCCTGCTGGGCCGGGCAGCCTGGAGCTGCAGCCGAGGCCAGCCTGGAGGCAGGAGTTGGGGGAGGGAGAGAAGGGAAGGGGGTGTCAGGCCCCCACTGGCATCTTCCCTTTGATGCCCCCTCCAGGGCCCCCTCGCCCCTCACCCGTCCAGCGCTGATCCCAGGCACGGCGCCTCCTGGGGTCTCCATTCAGCAGGTGGTTCCTCCCAAGTCATGCAGCAAGTCACTGGGGGCCTGGGGCTTCAACCTCAGTTTCCCTGGACCCCCAGGCCCCGCAGCTCCCCACCCACCCACATGGAGTGACCCCTGGAGATTCCAGCTCTGCTGTGAGCTGTGCGGCCTCAGGCGTGGAACCCCTCTGGGCTCAGGGTCCTGTCTGAATTCCAGTGACCAGGGGTAGAGGACTCCACAGCCCCCTGGACAGGGAGAGAGGTGGCTGGGACAAAGAGCACCACATGAGTACAGACCCATCAGCTGCTGCCACTCTGCCCACCAGCCACGGGGCAACCCCCACTGCAGGGGGCTGCAAATCCAGATCCTCCACCCCCAGCCCAAGGGAAGGGGCTGGGCTCTGGAGCGACCAATGTTGAGAGCATTCTCCCCAGCCCCCAGGTGCAGCTGGGCTCGCCCCACCTGGCTCCCCCGACCATGGGCTCCCACACTCATTCAAGCCCCCAGATGGCCGGGCCTCCCTGGGTGAGGGTGCCTCTTCCCCGTCCACATCCCCCAGGGTACCCAGCACTCTCTCCTGGCGACGGCACCTGGATCCGCTCCCTGGAGCCACCCTGGCTGAGAAGTGGAAGGAGCCACTGGGCACCTGGGGGCACTGGGGTGGGCGGGATTGACAGCTTGGCTCAGGCTCCCGGCAGGCCCAGCCACCAGCGGCAGGTTGATGCCTCAGCCACCCCCAGAAGCGATCTTTGCTGCCACCCAGCGGCCACCAGGAGCAGCGTGGGTGGAGCTGCGGGCTGCTGAAGAACCACCCATGTGTTGTGAGGTGACCAGGGGCCGCCAGAGAAAGCAGAGCCGCTGGGCCTCCAGCCCCACCCTGGGCCTGGACCACGCACGTGAGGCCCTGACAGAGGGCAGTTGGGGGCCAAGAGGGGTCAGGCCAGTCTGGGCGAGCAGGACGCCACTCCCCCTGGGGGCACTGCCATCACGGCCTCGGCCTGGGTCCACCCTGGCTCCACAGGCTCTGAGGAGGAGAAGGTGAGCCATCTGCTGTCCTGGGCCTTCATCCTCTGTTCCTGCACGTGAAGCCCGGTCGCCCTTGAGCCCAGGACTGAGGCCCCGGAGGCCCTGACCCCTGATGTCACCACAACTGGGAACGCTTCCAGTGTCACATATGCAGCTTCAGGTCATGAAACATGGAGGCCCTGATAGAAAGGGTCGGGTTCCCGGGGCTGGAAGCCCCCTCAGCCCAGCCTGTGCAGGCCTGGCTGCAATGCCACAGCGACTCCCTTCTCAGACCCTCAGGCCCAAAGCCACAACTTCAGGATGTCACCGGGCCAAGGCGCCACAAGGCAGGGCTCTCTGTCCCTGCCACTGCGTCCCCAGGTCAAGGCTGGGGGAGGGAGGTGCCCCCCATCAGCTCCTGCCCGTGATCCCAGCTACTCCGGCCTCACCCGCATCCTGGCCTGAAGGGCCAGGCCATCCACCGGCTGCCTGGTGACCTTTTGGTGTGGTCCCTTATTCACTGCGGAACCCCAGCTTCGAGGGAGCCTCACGTGGCTGCAGCTCAGGCCTCTGCCCAAGGGCCTCGGAGCCCTGCTCAGGAGGCTGTGGTGGGTGGGGAGCACACGACAGCAGACACCACCCGGGGAGGCGAGGCCCAGCCTCTCCTTCCCTGACCCCAAAGTGAAAAGCCACCGCCACGGCCACACAATCCCCCTCAAGTGGCCACTCTGTGCTCCAGACATCCTGACACCTGTCAGGACCCAGATCGGGCCTCACCCACATCCCCTGCCGTGCGGCCTCTGCCCAGCATGGGGCAGCCACCTGGGCCTGGCACACAGTGGACCCTCGGCAGACAGGCCACAGACACTCAGGGAGGGCCCTGCCAATGCCCGGCTTTAACGAGGGGCGTATTTGTGGGGCTCCCAGAGTGGGTGTCTCAGGCCCAGAGCAGCCCTTCAGGGAGAGGGAACCGCGGGGGCCACCCCATGCAGCAGACCCACCCGGGCCTTGAAGGCAGGACGTCCTTACAAGCAGTTCTGGGAACAGGGGTCCCCACCCACGCGCTGATCACCACAGAGGGGGACACCGTGGCCACTCGACACCCCTGCTCCCCACAGCCCACCTCGCCCTCAGGCCCCGGGGTTGCTCAGAGGAGAGGCCCCAGCTAAGAGGGAGAGCAAGGTCCTGGAGCTTGAAGAGGGGCCAGGGCTCCTCTCCCCATGTCACCCCCCGCAGGAGGAGCCTTGGGATCTGTTCACGGACAGGTCGTCCCGCCCACCTGTCTGCCGGGGGTGGTGAGGGTCCCTGCCTGGACAACGGAGACTGAAGGGACCAACTCCTCGTACACAGAGGATCGGCCGCCCCCTGCCAGCTGCCCTGGGCTGCACCACGGGGGTGCCCAGCACCCCGACGTCATTCCCAGGAAGCCAGAAGAATGGGTGTCCATCCCCCTGGACACAAGCTATCCTGGGGCCCAAAGGAACTGGGGCTCACCCGGGTCACACCACAGGGCCAGGCCATCCCTCAGTCCTCCCAACCCTGGTCCAGCTCCCTGTGTTCTCCTGTGGCTGGTGAGCACCACAGCCAGGCCTGCACCACGGCCATCATCCAGGGAGGCTGCCGGGCCTGTTGGTGGCAGAGTCTGGGGGGCTGGAAGGACAGGGCACTGATGCAGGGTCTGCAAAGTTCTATAAAGCGCCAACATCAGTATTTTTGCTTTTTGGGCCACACGGCCTCTGTTGCCCTCCCCACCTCTGTTGTGAGCCACAGATCACGCTAACAAAGGGCGATGGTGCACCTACAACATGACTGACATTAATTACATTTGATTACTTTAATGTACAATTGAAATTTCACAAGATTGTAACCTATCAATAACTCAATAAAAAAAAGAAAAAAAAGGGCGATGGTGCTCTGGTAAAACCCTGCTTACAGAATCAGCAGCGGGGTGGGTCCCACTGATCTCCTGGGGACACCCAGCAGGAGCAAGGTTTAGAGAACATATACCTGCAGACCATGCTCGGCCTGGAGCCTGTCACGAGGCCACAGCACCCATGTTCTCCACCCTCCCTCGGTCTGCCTCTCCCAGACACAAAGCGCCCTGTTGCAAGAGTACATTTCTATGAAATGTCTAAAATAGGAAAATCCACAGAAAAAGTGTACATTAGTGATTTTCAGGGGCTGAGGGCATGGGGAGTGACAGCCAAGGGTAGGGGCTTCATTTGGGCCGTGGAGCGAAATGTCTTGGAACTAGATGGAGGGGGCGGCTGCACCACCGTGTGACTGTGCTCAACGCCACTTCCAAACGGTTAATGTCGTGTGACTTTCACCTCAATAAAAAGTTTAGAGAAAGACAGATAGTTTAGATTATGGTAATATATAAAATGAATACCCAAATCAATAATTATCTTATACACTAACAATGAAAAGGCTGTTTCCAATAAATTATAACAATAATAATAATAATATAATAATAATAACGGAGAGAGGGGGCTTCGGCACCATGGCTGCCATGTCCGCCCAGGCCCAGCCCCGCCCTCCAGTCTGCTCGGGGCTCCCCAGTGGCCTTGCCCAGGGAGCCCATGGTGGCCCCCCCTCCTGCAGTCCACGGCGGTGTCTCCGTCAGCCCCACCTCACAGGTGTGGACGTGACGCACCGGGGTTTCCAGCTGGGAGCGGCAGGGCCAGCACTCAGCCCAGGCTTGGTCCACGTGCTCTCACCCTCTGAGGGTCCAGGGACGGTGCTGTCTGGTTTCACTTATCGTTTGGCATCATGGCTTCCTGTTCGCCTGAGTGGATCCCCTGCTATGTGGGGAGCTCCCCGGCGGGGAGAGGAGCCCAGCACACGGCACACTGCAGTGGGTACTAACGGCAGAGAGGGAAGGCTCCGTATGCAGGGTGTTTCAGGCAGCCTCTGGGACGCCCCACGACCCCCACCTCTTGGGACTCACGCTGAGTGTGGGCTGCACGCAGTGGCTCGCTTCCAGTGAACAGAATGACGGAGGGGACGGGTCACTTCCGAGAGCAGGCTCCCAGACAGCGGCTTCCACTTTGTGTGCATTCACGCTTGCTGGCTGGCCGGCCCGAGGGAGGCCAGTTGCCACATGTGAGCTTCCTGTGGAGGCCCATGTGGCAGGGAACCGAGAGTGACCCCATAGGAAATGTCTGCCACGCAAAGGGCAAGAAAGAGCAACCAAAGGGGGAGACGCATGGGGACACGACGGGAGGAATAATGTCTCGTGGGGTTGAAAAAATAAAACAGCCCAGGTCACAACTACAGGACAGCAAACCAAGAGGGAGTGGCCGGCAGTAAAGCCACCCGGGTCCTCGTCTGTCCAGGAGGAGCGTCAAGACCCGCGGGAGCTGTGGACTTTATAAGGTAAGGGCATTTGTTACAATCTCTAGGGCACCAGCTTACAGATCAGAAACGGGATTTACAGCGTCACGATAGGAAAAGGAGACGGAGGCACAGAGGAATTAGAATGGTGAGAGCACTGAGATGCTCCTGGTCAAAGCTGAAGTGGGGTCAAGAAGTCGCGACCCCTAACATACGAAGCTACAGGAAAAGTAACATAAAGGATGTACAAACACGTGCCCGGTGACTTCCACTCCTGGTTAGAACACTGGGACGTGGAAGCCCTTGGCTGTGTAGTAACAACAGGAAAGGCCCCTCAGGACTGGAGCCCTGCTTTGCCGCAGTGAACAGCAGAGCAGGCAGGGAGGCCTCGAAGGCCTGGATTCGGGGCAGACGCGCCTGTCCTAGCGGGCAGAGCCTCACGAGCTGGCTGCGTACGGGGTTGGGCACCTGGCCGGTCCAGTGGGACTCCACCAAAGAAACAACAACAACCATGCAAGACAAATACAAAGAAAACCACTCCTAGACGTGTCATAGCCAACTTCCTGAAAACCAAAACAAAGAGCAAAACCTTAAAAGCTTCCAGGGGAACAAATGTCACATTACATACAGGGAAACAACATCCCGTCTGACTTCCCGCCACAAAATGCGCCAGCCAGAAGACAGCGGGCTTGTGTCTTTAGAGACAAACCAGAATTCTTTACCTGGCAAAACTATCCTTCCAAAATTAAGGCAGAATGAAGATATTTTCAGACAAATGAAAGCTGAGCGTCATACCCAATTACAATAAATGCTAAAGGAAGTTTTTCGGGCAGAAGACACATGATACCTGAGGGAAACGCAGATCTACTGGAAAGAACAAAGGGGTCAAAAATGGTACACGGCACACGAGGGAAGGGGACCGCGTCCACACTCCTGTTACACAGGATAGAATTCAACCAGAATTACCACCAGAGACAGAGGGTCAACTTGTAACTTTAAAAGGTTCAATTCAAGAGAAATATAAAGCAATTCTAAATTTGCGTGCACCTACAAAACCCCAAGGAGAGACGACAACCAGCCATCAGAGATCTAACACAGGGGCCAACACGCAAGGTTCCAGGTGACAGAAGACTCGACAAGGACAGAGAGGATTGGTCCAGCAGACCCACATCTCACAGACATGCGCAGAACGCCACAGACTTCCTCAGAATATACGTTCTTTCCAAGAACAGGACTATTTACGAAAATGGGCCACATTTGGGGCCATAAAGTTTCAACAAATTTCCTACTATAATGCAGGTAAGTTAGACATCAGCAACAAAATAGAAAAATAACCACAGGCACCACCTCACACCCAGGAGGACGGCTACTCTCAAAATAACAGAAACAACCAGTGTTAGTGAGGATGTGGAGAAATTGGAACGCTGCGCACTGTTGGGGGGAGTGTAAAATGGTGCAGCCTCTGTGGAAAACAGCATGGAGGATCCTCAAAAAATTAAACATAGAATTACCATATGATCCAGCAATTCCACTTCTAGGTATAAACCCAAAAGAGTTGAAAGCAGGGTCTTGAACAGATATTGTACACCCATGTTTGTGGCAGCATTGTTCACAATAGCTAAAATGTGGAAGCGACCCAAGTGTCCATCGATGGATGAATGGATTACCAAAACGTGGTCCATCCATACAATGGAATATTATTCAGCCTTTAAAAAAGAAGAAAATTCTGCAATAAGCTACAGTGTGGATGAAATTCGAGGACATTATTCTGGGTGAAATAAGCCAGTCACGAAAGGACAAATACTGTGTGATTCCACTTATGTGAGGTCCCTAGAGGAGCCCAATCGCAGAGACACAAGGTAGAATGGAGGGGCCAGGGCTGGAGGAGGGGAGATGGGAGCTAGCATTTAATGGGACAGAGTTTCAGTTTGGGACAATGAAGAAGTTCTGCGGATGAATAATGGTGATGGCTGCACAGTAATGTGAAGGGACTTGATGTCACTGAACTATACCCTTGAAAATGGCCAAGATGGTAAATTTTACATTATATGTATTTTACCATAATAAAAAAAAATTGGAGATGGAGTCTTTAAAGAGGTAATCAAGGTAAGATGAGGTCATACTGGTGGGCCCTGATCCAATCTGTCTGGAGTCCTCATAAGAAAAGGAAATTAGGACACAGACACACACAGAGGGACCACCACGTGAGGACACAAGGAGGAGTTGGCGTCTGCACACCAAGGAGACGGGTCTCGAAGGAACCAGCCCTGCCCACACTTTGATCTTAGACTTCCAGCCTCCAGAGCTGTGAGGAAGAAATGTCTGTTGTTTAAACCCCCAGTCTGTGGTGCTTGTTACAGCAGCCCCAGGACTAATATACAGATCACAGGAGAAACATCATACGATCATCTCAATAGACGAATAAAAATAATAAAATCCAACAGCCGTTCATATTTTACAATTAGCTAACTAGGACTAAAATTGAGTTTCTCTGTTTGAGAATCTCACGGGTCCTCCCCAGCGCCCCAGTCCTCATCTTCAAGGTTGGAAGGAGGCCTCTGCTGTAGCAGCATCTCGAGACCCTCGGATTCCCCAACTAGCCCCTCCCAGGCCACCACTGACGGCCTCAAAGACGTCCTCGCGCCCTGTGAGCCAGCAGTCCTGGCCATCCAGACCTCCACGGGGGTGTGAGTCTGGAGCGTCTGCCATGAGCACACCTGGGGAGCCAAGGGCCACGAGGAGGAACGCCGGTCAGACCACCCTGGACAGCACCCGGACCTCGCCCAGAGACCCAGGATCAGGTGCACAAAAGTGGACGAGGGCCTGAGTCCTCTCGGGGATGCCTTTGACCCAGTGGCACTTGCCCTGGTCAGAAACCACAGAGCGTTGCACACACATGCAATATATATACCTTCACAGGCACACGTCACACATGTTGCACACATGAGATAGACACGTGTGAGCACACAAGTGCTCACATGAATCCACATGTGGGCACGCATGTACATGTGCAAGCACGGTGTGTGCGCTTGTGTGCATGCATTTGCATGCACATGGGTATGCACACATGCTCACGTATCTCGTTACATGGCAAATGGTGAAATATCTGCAGGCCTCATTATTTAACCAATGCAATGAAATTAATAAGAAAACCTAAAAAAGAAGCCGGACGATGTGGAAATTCACAGACGCTCTCCTAAATAACTCCAGGCCAGAGAGTAAATAAAGTTGTCGCGACAGACGCGTTTACAACCGTACGGAAGGCGCCTCAGCACGTCCCCGGAGCCCCGTCAGGAGGAGCTGGCGGAGAATTCACAACCTTAAATGTTTTTATTACTGAGCAAGAGAGACTGAAATAAATGAACTAAACATTCGACACAAGGAGGGAAAACAGAACAATAAAGTAAATCCACGGGAGGCAGGAGGCGGGGAGTAAAGATAAAGGCGAATTAATGAATTGGAAACAAGAAAAATGGGAGAGTGTGTCAGTAAATCCAAGAGCAGGTTCCTCAAAATAAGTAAATAAAATGAACAAGCCTCTGACCAGTTCGATTGACTGAGTGAGCGCACCGGCGCCCGTGAGGCCCAAGAGGAGGGTGTCCGGGCAGCAAATATCAGTGACAAGTTAAGACGCTGGATATTCTCGATGAAATGGACAATTTCTTAAGACAATATGAATTACCGAAATTAACTTAAAGAGGTTTTAAAAAGCTATATCCATAACTGCGGAAAAACAGAAAAAGGCGTGTGATGGGGGGCTGTGGGGAGTTGCCTCCCATCCCACACGACCCCAGGGCAGAAGACTACAGATGGCAGCAACCAGGCTTGGGCTGCAAGAGGCCCCGGGGCCGTGGGCACCACTGGGAGGGCTGGCCCCCTCAGCACGGGGGGCCCATGGGGAGGGAGTGAGGGGCTCAGCACCCACGGGCTGGTGGCCCCTGTGGGGGGCCCAGGACCTTCTCCCTGGCCATCCCAAGTGGGTGGAGGCTGGAGGAGCTGCATCCTGCTTGGCTGTGACCCCTGAGCCTGGGGAGCGTCAGGAGCAGCCTGGGCTTTTTCATGCAAACAGGACCCCCTTATGTGGGGGTCGGATGGAGAGCTGGCAGGTGGGAAGGACTCGCTGCAGGGGAACACTGCCCTGCCTGGCCCAGCTGAGCCTTCCACTTACCCTGTGCGCCCCATCCCCACCCCCACGGTCCCATCCAGATATGGGGACAGAGAGGAGGACGTCAGCCCCTGCGTCTGAGTGGCCCATGGAGGCCTGTGTGAGGGGGCTCCTCCACGACCTCGGCCACAGCGGTCAGCTGACACCCCTCAGCAGTTGCCCCTGTCCCTCAGCTGGCTGTCATGTCAGGATTACATTGGCCTCACGCAACACTCGGAGAGTGGCTTCTGGTTTCTCTTCTCTGAAAGAGACAATGAATGACCAGAAGTTCCCCTTTCTTGTCTATTCTGTAGAACCTGCCTGTAAAGCCACCTGGGGCTGGTGTTTTCTCTGCAGAAAACGTTAAACTGCTGTTTCGTTTCGTTTCATGGCTGTAGGACTACCCCTGTGTTCCCTTTCTTCTTGAGTCAGTTTTGGCAATACTCTTCCAGGAGCGCATCCACGTCCCTGATGCTGTTCCTAACATTCCCTCACTGTCTCAATGGCCTCTGCTGCTCCCTCTCAGCGGGGTCCCTCTGTTCATTCCTGATGGTACCGACTTGCTCATTCCCTCTTTGTCTCAGTCAAGCTCACCAGACTGGTCAGTTCTCTGAGTCCATCAAACAGAAGACGCTGTGGGTCTTCTTGCCCTGCTTTTGTTCTCAGCTTTGTTCATTTCCGATTTTATTTTCTTATCTCTGCCCATCTTTTTTGTTTGGCTTTGTTCTTTTATTCTCTGAATTCAGGGGTCAGCAACCGACAGCCTGTGGACTAGGTCAGTGCACAGCCGTTTGTGCACAAGCCGAGCGCTCAGAACGGCTTCTGAAAGGTTGGGAAGAGGAGGAGCAGGGAGAGAACATGTGACAGAGACCATCTGCGGCCCTCAGGACCCAAAATCTGGCCCTTTCAGGGTGAAGTTTGCTGGGGTCCCAGTGGCCTAGTGGTCAAGTTCAGTGTGCTCTGCTTCAGCAGCCTGGGTTCGGATCCCGGGTGTGGGCCTACACCACTGTCAGCCACACTGTGGCCTCATCCCACATACAAAATAGAGGAGGACCAGCACAGATGTGAGCTCAGGGCCAATCTTCCTCAGCAGGAAAAGAAAAAGTTTGCTGACTTCTGCCTAATTTCTAAAATCGGACACTTAGCTCATCAATTTTTCACGTCTAATTTTTCAAATATAACCATTCAGGGTTGTAAATTCCCTTCCACTTACAACTTCAGATATATTTGACAAGTTTTAACAGGGACCATTGTCATTATCATTCAGTCCTAAGGATGTTCTAACTTGTATTGTGACTTCCTCTTTGACCCGTGAGTTACATAAAGTGCATTTTTCAATTTTCTAAGCATATGAGGTTTTGTTTGCCATCTTTTTGTTACTGAGTTGTGGTGAGAGAATGCGATCTGTGTAATAACCAATGCCTTAAAATGCACTGATGTTTTCTTTCCGCCTATACGGGGTCGACCTTCGGCAGCCTCACGTGTGCGTGAAGTCATGTGACGTCCGGCTGTCAGGAGCTGCGTTCCGGTCATCCGCCAGCTGAAGCTCTCTCACCAGGGTGACCAGACCTTCTCCATCCATATTGTTTTTTCTGGGTCTACTTGACCAACTAACCACTGAGAGAGGATTGTCAAAAAATCTCCAACTAGGACAGTGGATTTGTGATTTTCTGCTTGTAATTTTGCCGTTTTTTGCCGTAGCGTGTAACTTGTAGAATTAGTTAAATTTGTAGGTCTCCCTTCCATTCACAGGAGATTTTAGTCTATTTTCACTCACTAGGCTTAACCCACACATTTGAACTCATTCCCACCATCTCACTTTGACCCACTCTCCTCGCTCTCTCTCGCCACCAAGCCCTGTCACCTCCCACCGCCCTCGAGCAGCCCAGGCACGCTCCTGCCTCAGGGCCCTGTGCTGGCTGTGGCCTCTGCATGGCACACGCTTCCCCACACACCCTCCCCTCTCTCGCCTCCCCAAGCCCATGGCAGCGGCCAGCACCCAGGACTGGCCAACAGCATCTGCCTAACGAGCAAGTGTGTAGATTCCTCACACCCAGGTTTCTGACATTTCTGTAGAGGGTTTGCATCTGCATCTGCTCGGCCCAGGCCAGGCCTCAGGAGGCCACAGGGCCAGCATGGGGTTCAGGGCCCTCCAGGGAGTGCCCCCTCTACCCAGAGGCCAGAAAGGCAGGGGAGGGCCCAGTAGGAGGGGACAAACCGTGCTTTTAGCAAAGAACTCACCATCTCGTCCAGTGAGCGGGGGCTGTGAAAGCCACGGCCAGGAGGACGGGGCTGGGGGCTGCAGATCCCCCACCCCAGGCTGTCACTGCCCTTGGGCCCTTGGCTCCAGCCAGGAGGGAGGCGAGCGGTCAATGGGGTCCAAGCACTGGCACGCAGGCAGAGGCAGCCAGAAAAAACCCAGGACGAGGGACAAGAGTTGGGGAGGCTGTCTCTGTCAGTCTTGCATTGCCCACGGTGGCTGAGGCCCCAAGCCGTCCGCCGGCCCCTCCCTCGGAGCACCCAGAGCCAGCGGGTGGAGGAAACAGCCAGTGCACAATCGGCCAAAACAGCAGCCACAGGGTTGGGGGGGACACTTTCTGGAGCAGCCCAAGCCTCTGGGTAGAGAAGGGGTCGTTCAAGGCCCCCAGCCCAGGAACACGGTTGTCCCCAAGGCCGCTGCATGACCCATGCCCACTCCCCAGGGCCGAGGTGTCAGACTGGGCAGGGTCTGCCCCAACCCAGAGGACCCCGTGGGGGGCTGAGTGCTGAGGTAGATGCCGAGGACCCGCCCCCAGGCCCCCGAGGCTGGCCTGCACCGTGGGCCAGTCCCCAGCTGCCCACCCACAGCTCTGGGGCCTCCTGAGAGGGCCCTGGGGTCGCCTGCCTGCCCCCAATCCAGAGGGGAAAGGCTGTCACCGACACCAGGCCCCCCTCGGTGGGTGAGAAGGCTAAAGCAGCTCCCCCCCAGGCACTTCCCAGGGCTGGGGACACACCCGAGGCTGCCATGTGGACCCCACACGGGCTGCAGGCCGCAGCTGGGGTGCAGAAGCACTGGGGCCGCCCCCAGTCTCCACTTCCCTGGACGGAAAGCAGGCTACAGCCAGTGGAAGGACGTCGGGGCCAGAGACAGGCCGGCCAGGCGGGGCACGTCTTCCTGGACCCCTAAGTGGAAAGCGGGGCACAGAGTGGGCGCCTGGGTGAGAGGTGGGGCACACACAAGGAGGATTTGCAGAACTGGGGGGCAGGAAGTCGGGGAGAGGCAGCGGAAGCGAGCCTGAATGTCCAGTCAGGTGCCATCACAGACGGAGGAGGGGATCACCGCCCCCCCCCCGCCCCCCGCAGCGGTGCAGCCTGGACGTGAGCAGGGGGCGTCAGGAGAGGCGGGTGGAGCAGGAAAGGGGCAGAGTTGTGGGGAGGGGCGGGGAGCCTCTCCAGGAGGGAGGAAGAGCTTGGAGGTGAGCAAAGGGGACAGAGGCTCTGGCAGGACCCAGAGGCCACTGTGGGGGCTGGATTTTGTCCAAGGACTAAACAGCAGCCACCGGGAGCCACTGAACAGTGAGGGGGGGAGTGACCTCACATGCAGAGACCCCTGCCACACCAGCTGGGGGCACCCTGGGACGTGCAGCGCCAGCCCCTCATCCCCACCTCCCCAGGGCCTGACTCAGAGCGGGTGTGTGGGGGCAGCAGGCCCCCTGCTGGGTGGGGGCGCAGAACGAGCCCACCCGGGCCCTCCCTGTGTCCTCAGCTCAGGAAACGCACCCTCTGCCAGGAGAACAGGTGGGGACTCTGCAGTGGCAGGGGAGGGGCTGCCTCCGGGGGGCAGGGCTGAGCTGGGGGCAGGGGCAGGGGGCCCAGGATGCCAATCACCCCCCCATCCGAGGACCTGCTGCCCCTGGTTCCCAAGGCTCTTCAGGTCCCTCCTGCACCTGTAGCCAGGTGGTGGCTCTGGGGGGGCGGTGACACTTGCAGGAGCTGGCGTGACCCTGAGGCTCCCTTGCATTTCAGGTGGCCCCACAGGCTCCTGTCCACACACAGCCCACACTCGGCCAAAGTCTACCATAGCCCTGGGGGTCAAGCAGCACTGGCTCCATCCAGACATGGGGGGCGGGCCACTCGCTCACATGTCACTGAGGACAAATGCAGCTCCGCATTCCAGCACACGGCTGCTCGCAGGGTCCCCCCAGCACCTCATGCCCATCTTCCTCTTTAAATTAACCCTGGGCAGCTTCCCAAAACCCCACTGTCTGGGTGACACCCAGACGGTCCTGGCCACCAGCATCTTGTTAGACTCCCCTACAGCTGAGAGCCACCAGCTGGACCAGTGGACAATTCTAGAACAAAGCAGGAGGCTCTCTGGCATCTGCCTGCTGAACCGGCTGCCCCTCCACACAGACACCCATCGACGGCCTGTCTCCTCAGGAGTCCAGTCGGTGAGGGAACGAGACTGACCAGCACCTCGGGAAGTGTCAGGCCTCAGACTGCAGCCTAGACATCAAGGGAAAAAGAATCCTTTAACCTGAAAACACACTCGCATGGCCACTTCAGACTCTGAAAGTCGAAGTGTCGGACCAGGGCTGCTGGCACGAGGTCAGGCTGTGAGGGGTAGCCTGCTGGAGGAGGGGACCACCCAGCGGCGGACGGCTGCTCTGGCCCAGCCACTTCCCACCTTTGCCCACCTTGATCTACAGCAGAAACCAGTTTTGAAAGTGGTTTCCATAAATGACAGCGACCTACACAAATTTTGTCAGGAAAAACAATTAAGAAAATTTCTCCAAAGACTATTAATGTTTTCTTTCGCTGTCACAAACTCCCTCTTCTGCCCCAAAGTTCCTCAGGTCAACGTCTCCTGTGGGAATCCCTGTGATTTTATTAAATTAGGAATAAAACCACCATGGCCGAGTGGTTAAGTCCACGCGCTCCGCTTCAGCAGCCCAGGGTTTCACCTGCTCAGATCCTGGGCTGGACCCAGCACCGCTCATCAGTTCATGCTGATGCGGCGTCCCACATGGCAGAACCAGAAGGACTTACAATTAGAATACACAGCTATGTATTGGGGGGCTTTCGGGAGAAGAAGGGAAAAAAAGATTGGTAACAGATGTTGGCTCAGGTGCCAATCTTTTAAAAAAGAAAAACATAGGACATCCCATGCTGTGTCCTCAGACTCTCTTTAAACCTGGAAATGAAAATCAAGAAGCAGAAGTCACACGTGCAGAGCAAATGCCTTTTACTGAAGTCACAGACCAGGCGCTGCCAGGACCGCCCTCCAGAGCCGCCGTCCTCACAGCCCAACCGGGAGCTCCAGGCCCCATGCACCGTCCTTGGCAGAGGGAGCAGCGACCGCCTGCCGCAGCCCCATGGCTCGGCCCTGCTCCAAACAGCAGGCGTAAACCTGGAGGCGGCGGGCTGGTGGGTCAGCGCACAGGATGACAAAGTCCCCCAGGGGCCCGGACCGCCAGCGCCCGAGGTTTCCAAGCAGCCAGGCGCCCTTCCCGGCAGGTGTTTTACAAAAGGGACGCAAACCCAGCCTGGGATCTGTATATAGATTCCAGTTCATAGAACGCCTTTCTGAAAGCTCATTTCAACAGAGAAGCTTGCTCCAGAACTATCAAAGCCGCAAACGTGAAATTCTTCCTGAGGAAAGATTGAATCAAAATTACATCTGATGGCTGGCCCCGCGGCCGAGTGGTTAAGTTCGCGCGCTCCGCTGCAGGTGGCCCAGTGTTTCGTTGGTTTGAATCCTGGGCGCGGACATGGCACTGCTCATCAAACTACGCTGAGGCAGCATCCCACATGCCACAACTAGAAGGACCCACAACAAAGAATATACAACTATGTACCGGGGGGCTTTGGGGAGACAAAGGAAAAAATAAAATCTTTAAAAAAAAAAAAAATTACATCTGATGTTCAAAGCAACACATAACCAGTTTCCGTGGGAACAGGGCGCGCAGACCGGAGGCCACAGCCTGCCCTTGGCTCCTCCCACCATGATAGTCAGTTCTTCTCGATCGGCTCCAGGTCCAGCTCGCTGCAGCCCAGAGGGAAGACGCCCTCCTCCCTGGCACTGTCCCGGTCACTGGGGTCCTTGCCTCTCTCGCCCTCGCCCTTAGCAGCCGCCCACTTCCACAGGGCCCATGGGCTGGAGCCGAGCGTGACGATGCGTGTGAGGCTGTGTGGGTCATATGGGGAAGACATGGCCATCTTCACTCAGGTGTCATCCTCATCCTCATCTTCATAATCAAGGGAGCAAAGGCTTTTTGAATTTTTTAAAGTCTGCAACAGAGAAGATACCGACTTGAGGCAGGTCCAGGGTTACATGGGAGGTGGGGTCCACCAACCCTGAGAGGGATCCCCAAGTTCACACAGCATGCTTGTCCCCTGGGTATCAGCCACACGCCCTCCCTCGGGGGCTGTCTCCTCAGAGCCCTGCACACCCACCCCCCCTGCCACCAGGTGGCCAACAAGGCCTGCGGCTGTCCACGGCACTGCCCGGCAGATGCCCAGGGGGACTCATGTCCTGGCCCCACTCAGACCCAACACACCAGGGTCGCAGGTGTCTGATAAGTGACCCAGCCCCAGGATGCCTGGGAGCTTGAGTGTGGAGCTGTGTCCACAAGCCTGACCCACACTCGGGACAGGACTGGCCGGGAGGACCTCAGGTCCACTTCCAACAGCAGCCCCCACCCAGGGCCCCACCGGGCAGACGACCCCACGGCTGCCTCCACAGCCCTCAGGTGAACCCCATCAGACCCCTGCGGCTCACGCCAGGCGAGTCCCCCACATCCCCGTCCTCCCCGTGCTGGGGGCCCCCCTCACCCAGCTCCCCACCTTCCTGTCTGCACAGCCTTCCTCTTCCGATGGTTCTTCTCCTTCAATATAAACACGCAGAAGTCTTTCCTCTCTTAAAATACCCAAGACAGACACTCCACACACAGCCTCCTCCAAGCTGCCACCCCCCTCGGTGCCAGATGGGCATCTCCCAGCCAGGCCGAGCCCTCCGCTGCCCACACACACACCACGCCCGAGCCTGTGCCGCTGGGAGTGGCCTCGAGTGGCCGGCTCAGGCACTCCCCCGCTGAGACCTGGCGCTCTAGATGGGCCACCGCTGCCTCTCTCCATCCCCCACGGCCAGTTCTTCCCCATGCCATCACAGACGGGGGTTCCCCGTCTGTGGGACCCAGCACCACAGTGCAGACGTGCAGACGCAGTCAGCGCCAGCCCCGCCTCCTCACCGGCAGCTCCGCCCTGGCGCCATCCTCACGTCTCCAAGGAAGCCACCTGTCTCAAGGAGGCGTTGACACCCCAGTGCTCCCTGAAAACAACCAGAGCTGCTCCTGATTCCGCTTCAAGAACACACCTGTTCCGTGACACCCACAGCCTGTCCTCCGCTCGCGGCCAAGTGGTCCTGTAGGCGCAGCCCACTGGCAAGGTCCCGCACAGCCGCCCCTTCAACGGCCACCGGGTCTGCTTCAGCGACGTGGGCAAAGACCGATGGCACTTCATGGTGCGCCAAGCAGAGCCCTCCTCTCCCCAGGCCTGCGCTCGGCTCCCCCGCCCCTCAGGTCTCAGCCCACAGCCTGCACGGGGGGGCAGGGACTGCACACTGGGACACGACGAGCTTCCTCACCATCGAGCAGGTGCTGTGAGGGTCACAGGAGACCCGAGCGCGCAGGGTCAGCAGCACTCCACAAACGGTTGACACGCACACAGCACGCGGTGCCAGTGTGGCATGGGGGCTCCCCCGACCTCCCTCCCTCCGACACCCGGAGAGCAGGTCACTGCCCCGGGCCAGGGTCTTCAGGGACCCAGCGCCAGCAACTCCACATAAACTCCAGAACCACCAGGAGCCCACCCGCACCCCTCCTCAGCCTCGCTTCCTCCACAGACCCCTGGGAGCCCAGACCTGGCAAGCACCCATCAGGGCCACCATCGCAGGCCACGCTCTTTCCTGACCGCCGTCGGGGGCAGACCAGGTGATGGGGTCTCCTTGGTCTCCTCCCATGGAGTCAGGGCCGCCGTGAAGCCAGGACTCCCGCTGACCCGGCCCAGAGGGCGGCCACAGCCCTGCCACCCCAGCTGTTCCACAGTCACCACCAGCTGAGGGACCCGGGTGCGAGGCCGCAGGCCCAAGGGAGGAGGCCAGGCCCCGCTCTGGGAAAAGACAGGAGCAAAGGCCCTGGGGTGGCACTGGGGGGGCTGAGGGAGAGTGGCAGGGGGAACGTCAGAGAGGACAGCAGGGCTGAGCCCATGGGCCCTGCAGGAAGTGACTGAGGCCCAGCCCGTGTGCAGGATGGACTCCAGGTGAGGACAGAGCATTGAAGGCCAGGTGTGGGGCCCACACTTCCTACTTCCATCTGTTCATGAGAGAACCTGGTAAAGCCCTGCAGTCCGGCAGTCGGGAGAGCCGCCCGACACGGTAGCACTGCCAACAGCTGCTGAGAGCCGCCACGCAACCGCAGAGACCACGGCTGGGGAGGAAGGACCTGGGACTCGACTTGGGTGTGTCCAACCCCGAAAGTCACACAACGGACACAGTTCACGGCGACCACTGACAAACAAGCCAAGGCTGTCAGGAGCACCACTGCCAGCGAGCTTCTCACACTTGCGCACACCACACTCGCACACACTCATACACTCACACGCACACATTCACACTGCTGCACACACTCACGCTCGGGGCCTGCTCCCGCTCAGACTGCAGGGCCACGTGCGGGGGACACGCACTGGAGGGAGGGTGAGCCAGCAGACCCACTGGCTCCAGGGCGTGGATGTCCCCCGCCGCACACCACTGGCCCAGTGTGCACCACCGGAGCTGCGCAAATGTCACATGCGCCACCTGCCCCACCCTGTTCTTTCTCCAGTGGCCGCAGGATCCCACGGGCGGGCGTCCTATCTCTGTACTGCCAGGTGCCTCTCCAGAAAGGGTGAGGCAGCCCCAGGCCCATCGCCGCAGGGAGGGAGCGGCCTGGCTGGGCGGGCCCGCAGACCAGCAGAGGGAGGATGGCCACGTGACCTTCCACCTTCCGCGTAAGACACGCTGTACATGGACTTTTGCTCCGAAAGCCCGTCTCCTGTTTAAGGTGAGCTGCCCACACCCCTCCCGCCCGGAGCACGGCCCGGCCCTGATCGCAGTCCGTGGCCACGGCAGTCCAGGAAGACCTGCCCGGCTTTTAAACACTTACCGTTGGTCTCAAAAGGGATCAAATGGCCCCAGCTTCTCAGTTTCTGGGCAGAATACTGCAAGTGACAAGAAAGAGAGGTCTCAGGGCCTAGAACTCACGCGAGGATGAGGAGACGGCGCTGGGTCAACAAATTCTCTTGCGTTTATCCCACAACGAGTTCTGTTTCCCAGCTGTCTTCCTCAGTGATCAGAAAGAAAAGCATTGACCCCCAGAATACACTTTTTCTTAATCAACATTCTTAAAAGCCTAACAATATTCAATTGCAAGAAGGAAACAAAAAGCCGTGAGTGTGTCCACTTCTGCTCCTTTTCTATGACCCCCCGACGCAGCCACTCCTCGGGAGCCCCTCTCACCCTCGGCAGCTTCCACACGGACCCGCCCCGAAGCCAGGCTCCCCGAGGGCACCCTGGTCCAGGAGCAGCCGCAGGGACTTCCTCCACAGGGCAGGACAGCCGCTGGGCACGGCAGCAAGGGGCCTGCAGGAAGGCGCTGCCCTCCAGCTGGAGCCACAGAAGGTTTTCTCTTGGCTCACGCTGCCCCTCAAAGGCCAAGGGACTCCTTGGCGAGCCGCAGTCGGCTCCGACTCATTGTGTTTGTCTCTCTGCTTTCACATGCTCTCCCGGCCCAGGCTCGGGGGCATGGCGCACTGGGGGTCTGAGCCCACCAGAACCAGGGGCTGCACACAGGCGGGGCGTGTCCTGCCAGGGTCGTGCAGCCATCACCATCAGGCTGGGCACCCAGGCGAGCCCCCCAACACTGGGAGGACACAGGATCCTCTCGCGGGGCCCAGGCATGAGATTTGGGCGCAGCGGCTGCTCGACTCTCTCTGCCTCTCAGTTCTGGAGCTTTCCCGACCACACCACAGAACCTCTCAGTTACGCCTGCTTCCTAAGGGTCACTGTACATGATTTCCAACCTCAGGAGTTAAAAAAGGAAACCCTTTGTTGCTTCTCATAAAGGGAATAAGTTTAAAAGTTGGGTTTGTGACCCAGAAGAAAGATGCCCATCAACGGTCAGACTGTGCAAAGACGGACAGCTGCCCGGGGCCATGAGTCCTGCGTCCCCAGGAAGACGGGAGCCCAGTGCAGGTGTGAGAACTGGGTGACCATCAGGTTCTCCAAGCCTGAGACCCGGGTCGGATGGAACAGATGAGACAGCAGCTCTGTAACAACCAGAAAACCCACGGCAAATGCACAAGCCATCTGTCACATGCTTCACATGGCCATGGGGATCACTGCCACAGCTCTGGACACTCCCCTTGTTGCTGCAGATCCCCAGCCATGGGCAGCCGCCCCCAGGCCCGGTCAGCGCCACTTCCCCTCACCCCTCGCATCACAGGGGCCCAGGTTCTCTTCAAGCACAGCCCATCCCGTCCTCCTGGGCACCGTCCCCAGCGGGCGGCAGGAAGCCTGGACGGCACTCTGCCACATGCCAGGTGGGCACCCAGCCAGGAAGGGCTCGCCCCCCAGCACCAACGGCTCCACCCGGGCCCAGGTCCAGCTGAGTGTGAGTGCAGGCGGGGCGGCTGAGGAACGCTGGCTCCATGGACGGAGCCCGTGCCAGGAGCCCGGATGAGGAGACGGCCTCTGAGCACCCATGGGGCGCACCACAGCGGGCTGAGGCCACAGGCTCCCGCGAGGCAGGCCTGGCCCCACCACACTCGCGGGGACTCGGTCTCATCGCCTCCTCCACCACAGAACCAGGCAACAACCCTTGCAGGGCATGGCTGAGCAGTGGGGCTGGGGCTGGGCAAGCCCTGTGAGCAGCCTGTGCCCAGGGCCAGCCCCGCCTAGGTCAGGAGTGACAGTGGGACGCTCATGCAGGGTTGCTGCTGGGTTTCATGAGAATGCAGGAAACCCACAAGATCAATGATGGAGAAAAGACGGTCGTTTCCAGAAACAGCACTGGGTCAACCGCACATCCATGCAAAGGGAAAAGGAAAATCCAGTCCACCTCTACTCCCAGCCCCAGCCCCACTGCTCAGCCATGCCCTGCAAGGGTTGTTGCCTGGTTCTGTGGTGGAGGAGGCGATGAGACCGAGTCCCCGCGAGTGTGGTGGGGCCAGGCCTGCCTCGCGGGAGCCTGTGGCCTCAGCCCGCTGTGGTGCGCCCCATGGGTGCTCAGAGGCCGTCTCCTCATCCGGGCTCCTGGCACGGGCTCCGTCCATGGAGCCAGCGTTCCTCAGCCGCCCCGCCTGCACTCACACTCAGCTGGACCTGGGCCCGGGTGGAGCCGTTGGTGCTGGGGGGCGAGCCCTTCCTGGCTGGGTGCCCACCTGGCATGTGGCAGAGTGCCGTCCAGGCTTCCTGCCGCCCGCTGGGGACGGTGCCCAGGAGGACGGGATGGGCTGTGCTTGAAGAGAATCTCCAGCCCACCTCGTCCCACACACAAAACTCAGCTTTGGAGAGTGTGGTCTTCGTGCTAAAGGCAAAACAGTGATTCTTCTAGAAGAAAACACAGGAGAATATCTGCAAGACTCAGGCTAGCAAAGATTTCTTTCTTTCTTTTTTTGGAGAGGAAGATTCACCCTGAGCTAACATCTGTGACAATCTTCCTCAACTTTGTATGCGGGTTGCAGCCGCAGCATGGCTGTCGAGTGGTATAGGTCCGCACCCAGGATCCGAACCTATGAACCCAGGCTGGCAAAGCAGAGTGGGACGAACTTAACAACTAGGCCATGGGGCTGGCCCCTAAAGATTTCTTAAATGGGACAAAAAAGCACTGAGTTACACTGATACGTTTGTCGACATTGAAATTTAGAATTTCCGTCACCGTAAGACACCATTAAGAGAGTGACAAGGCAAACCACAGGAGAAGAAAAAAACATTTGCAAAACACATATCCAAGAAAACACTCATAGCTGGAATATATAAAGAGTTCCTACAAATCAATAAGAAAAAGCCATACCACTCAAAAGAAAAATGAGCAAAAGACTTGAAGTCATTCATCAAAAGGACATAGAAATGGCCAATTAGTAGAGCAAAAGATGTCAATCTCATTGGTCATCAGGGAAATGAGGTCAGAGCCGCAAGGAGGCACCACCACACCCAACCAAATAGCCAGGAAAAGGTGCAGGCCAGGGGAGCCACCAGTGGACACCTATGGGCAGCCGTTCCACTCAGGAGAAGTGGGAACAGATGGCCACAAAAGACCTGCACACAAACGTGCTCAGCAGCAGCATCCTTTTTTTTTTGGTGAGGAAGATTGTCCCTGAGCCAACATTCAGCAGCATCTCTCTTAACAGCTGAAAACGGGAAAGAACTCAAGTGTCCATCAACAGGAAAACAAATACCGTCCAACAGAGTAAGGAACAGACTACGGACACACCACCAACACTGAAAGATCCCAGAGTGCTCCCGCTGAGTGAAAGAAACCAGACTCCAAAGGTGCTCCCTGCACAACTGTGCATCTATCACTCCTGGACAGGCAAACATGGGGCTACAGGGGACACCCTGGGACGAGGAGACGTTCACGGCCTGCTTTCAGTGGCAGCGACAAGGTCACCAGTGGACACAACTGGCGAAACTCGACCAACTGAACGTCACACCAATCTGCACATTTCATGGACGTGAAGCGACCTCTCTAGAAAGCAGTTTCTACACTAAGGGTCTTTAAAAGCCAAGCTCTCCACCACCCCACGCCAGCACCTGCACCGCTGGACACGCGGGAGGACACACAGCGTGCTGACGGCCTACGCCATGTCCACCAGGGCCAGCGGCAGGCTGGGCCTCTGATCCTTCCCGGTGGCGCTCCTCCTCACTTCTCGCCTGGCCCCCACCACGCCCGGCACCCCAGCCCCCTCTCCACCCAGTGGGTCCTCGCCCCGGGAGGTCTTCCCCAGGGACCACCCGGCTCACCACCCACCATGTCAGTTCCACTGAGGTCCAGCCTGGCCGCCGTGTGTCAACTCTCAACGCCCGCGCCCCGCTCGATTCTTCCCCTGGCGCACCACAGCAACTGCCCGAGACCCCGCGCACCGCCTGCCTCCCCGCAGAGACCTGCGCTCCCTCCCGGGCATCTGGAACAGCTCCACCACGGAGCACACGCCCACATTCACTGAATGACCTCGTCAAGCGCAATCGGATCTTGCCGCCCTTTCCTGGCCGTCTGTCCCTGCTCTCTGGGGCAGCCCTGAGCCCGAGCGTGGTGTGACACAAGGCCCGCCTGCCCTGCCCGCTGGTGCTCCTTCCCTATGGCCCCCAAGGGTCTTCACCTGCCCAGCTACGGAAACACCTTCCCCCCCACTACAGCTCCCACCCTCTCTGCTGCTCCCGCAGCTGGATGAGGCCCCGGCCCATGCCCCTTCCTCAGCCATCACGCCTGTGGTCCCAGGGCCGGCTGGGCCTGTCCTCCCACGAGAACACCAGCCCCTCGAGGCGGGCAGCATGTGTCTCCTCGTCCCCAGCAGCACCTCACCCGGCCTAGACTCGCAGAGCAAAGGAACGAACAAATCAGAGAACCTGCAGCCCAGGTGAGAGCTCCAGCATCAGCCCGTCAGGTCCCACGGAAGTCATGGTGGGGTCTTTACCAGAACCGCAAGGACACCTCCGTGGCGAACGGGACACCCTCACACAGGGGCACTCAGCAACACAGAGGAGCAGCCACTGAACCCCGCAGCCGCCTGGACGCGTCTCCAGGGCACCGTGCTGAGGGAAGAGCCCGTCCCAAAAGGGTACATCCTGCACGACTCCATTCACAGATCATCCCTGAAGCGGCAAAATCACGGAGACGGAGAAGAGCTTGGCGGGAGGAGAGGGGGCGTGGCTATGGAGGGGTGACGGAGGGGAGGGCTGACCATCACCCCAACATCCAGGTTATCAACACCACCGGAGACGTGCCTCTCCCTCTGCGCTGACAGCCAGCAGCCACAGGCGGCTACTGAAATTTAAACTTAAATTATATAAAATACAAAGCGAGTTCCCCCATGGCACTGGCCACGTCTCACGCTCAACAAGCCCGTGTGGGAGCAGCTGCCACGCTTGGACAGTGGGGACCCTCCGTCTCCACAGAAAGGTCCTGGGACGGCGCTGCTCCAGCTCCCGCGTCCAAACCGCGGCTGGGCCAGCACTTGATGCAGACTCGGTGCGCTCACTGTGGAAATACCGGGAGATTCAGGACACGGCCGCGGTCCTCACGGCACTCACTGTCCTAGTGGGGCGGGGGCGGGGCAGTGGGAACCGGACCCAGCCTCATGTGCGTCCAGGTCCTTCCTGCCACAGCTGGACTCGCCCACGTCCCCCAGGGGCCACGCAGGCAAGGCCGGAAGAGCCGCCCCAGCCCCGGCAGCCAGGAGGCTCCGTAAGAGAGCAGGCGCCTTTGGGAGAAGCAGGAGGGCATCCGAGGCCAGAGGAAGGAACATGAAATGACGGAGCCAGCCACACCGAATGGGGCGAGGCGGGAGGACATCCACAAGCAGGTGCGGGGCCAAGCACTGCCGGGCACGGAGCGCTCACCACGTCTGCACTGACAGAGCGATGGCGCATGGTGGACACGGACCCTGAGACAAGCGTCTGCTCCCTGTCTGACGGGCCTGCCTCCGCCTCCAGCCCTTGGGACTGAGGTTGGTGGCCCCGCCGGGCTCCTGGCTCCCAGCACTTGCTGGGCCCTCCTGACCCAATGACCTCCTCACTCGACACTCAGTACATGGTAGGGCTTGGGGAGGGCTGGACGAATGACCCAGCCCAGCACATGGCTAGAGTGACAGAGGTACCAATGATTTCTAATTTTATCTACATTTAATTATCTTACATTTTAGTTTGAATACAGAGACGATTCAGTTTTTGGCAAACTTTTTGGCAATTTGAGTATATGAATCTACTTTTTCAACTATAAATTTCATGAAATCTAAATTCAGATCAAATATTTCTGTAAGGAAAATTTGGCACCCAGATTGAGATTTGCTCAAAGTATAAAAGACACGCTAGGTTTCAAAGACTTAGTTTTTAAAAATGTAAATTTTGACAAGGGCGCCAAAGGCTATTCAGTGTGGAAGGAACAGTCTTGTCAACAGATGGCACTGTGACACTGGACATCCACATGCAAAGAATGAAGCTGGACCCCTGCCTCACACCACACACAAAAATTAACTCAAAATGGATCAAAGACCTAAGTTTAAGAGCTAAAACTCTTAGAAGAAAACATAGATGTCAATCTTCATGACCTTAGATTCGGCCAAGGATTCTTAGATAGGACACCAAAAGCACAAGCAACAAAAGAAAAAAGAGATCAATTGGACTTCACCAAAATAAAAAATTTCATGCTTCAAAGGGCACCATCGAGAAAGTGAAAAGACAACCCACCAAGTGCAAAAAGGTTTCTGCAAATCATATATCTGATTAGGGACTAGTATCCAGAATATATAAAGAATTATTACAACTCAACAATAAAAAGACAAATAATCCAATTTTAAAATGGGCAAAGGACCTCAGCAGGCGTTTCTCCAAAGAAGATACACAAATGGCCAATGAGCACATGAAAAGACACTCAACATCATTATCCGTCAGAGAAACGCAAATAAAAACCTCACTGAGACACCACCTCACCCCTACGAGGATGGCTTTACTAAAAAAGACCGACAGTGACAAGTGTTAACGAGGATGTGCAGAATCAGAACCTTCGCACACGCTGGCGGGAACGTCGAGTGGTGCAGCCGCTGTGGGAGACGGTCTGGCGGCTCCTCAGAAGGTCAAACATAGAGTGACCACGTGACCCAGCCACTCCGCTCCTAGGTATGTGCCCAAGAGGAATGAAGACACGTGTCCACAAACACTCGTGCACAAATGTTTACAGCAGCATTATTCACAACAGCTGACAAGTGGAAACAACCCAAATGTCAGTCAACAGACAAATGGATGACAAAACAGTCTGCTCAGCGTGAGTCTGATCGAGCCCCTGGCACCGTCCCGTAGAACTTTGTGCAATGATGGACACTGTCCACTGTAGTAGCCACTAGCCTCACAAAGACGCCGAGCACCTGAAATGTGTCTAGTGCAATGAAAAACAGGATAGTTAATTGTTTAATTTTAATTAACTTTAATCTCAATTGAAAAAGCCACGTGTGACTAGAGTACATATAGGACAGCACAGCTCTGCTCCAATTAGCAAGTTGCCCAATATGCCAGGGCCAGGGGACGCGTGAAAAGATATCTTTCAGAGATGCACATGGAAATATCCACAAAGGCAAAGTGCCTAGAATTTGCTGCAAAACTATCACCAGAGGGCTGTGGGGGAAGGACCAGACGGAACCAGGGGCGGGGGCTGACCGTGCCCGCTCGCAAGGCCAGGCGTGGGGACGCGCAGGTTTCCAACTCTCTACTCTTGTTTACCTTTAGGTTTTGCCATAAAAATACTGTAAGTCACCTTTGAAAACTTCAATTTCTATTCTAATACGACAAATTGGCTTTCTAAACTACTGCTCTGTTTCAGTGAATGTTAAAAGTAGCTTGTGATGGGCCGGCCCGGTGGCGCAGCGGTTAAGTTTGCATGTTTCGCTTCGGCGGCCCAGGGTTCACCAGTTCGGATCCCAGGTGCAGACATGGCACCACGTGGCACGCTATGCTGTAGTAGGCGTTCCACATATAAAGTAGAGGAAGATGGGCATGTATGTTAGCTCAGGGCCAGTCTTCCTCAGAAAAAAAGAGGAGGATTGGCAGATGTTAGCTCAGGGCTGAGCTTCCTCAAAAAAAAAAAAAACAAAGACAGTAACTCTGGCATTTTCTCCGCTACATATTTCCAGAGCAATGAGAACTGTTCTCCTTTCTGTGGCCCCCAAATCCAGAGTAAACCAAGAAAACCTAAGGCTCCATCGACACTGCCACCTTAGCAGGGTGGCCCTCGAGGGGCATCACAGAGGGCACCAGAGGACAGAGCTCCAGAACCAGGTTCTAAGTCGACAGGGCAGCGAGGGGAGTGAGGGAATCGTGTCTTAAGCCTCAGGAGGGGACCAGGACTGCCACAGCCCACAGCACAAAGGGGACTCCGGAGGGGGACAATGGTGCCAGACCTGGGAAACAACTGAGGAGGGAAACTGAAATGAAATGTAGAATTGTCGGAAAGGATTTCTGTGTTGAGTTCCTGCACGAACCAGCCCATTTGAAGGAAAGCCCCTGTTTCTAAAAAATTTCAATTTCAGTTTCAATTTCGGGATATATTCAAGAACTTCAAAACCAAGACAAACCTTCCCCACCTTCCACCATCAGAGCGAGAGGCTGCACCCCTCCTTCCCAGACCTGCTCTGATCAGGGACATGCTCGAGACAGTGAGGGGACAGCTGACTTGTTTGAAGAAGCGGAATCTACATGCTCAAGTTAAAGTTCTTAATTATTGTGAAACTGAAGCATAGCCTTGAAGTCAAACTAAGCCATCTTTAAAAGTGCTCCGTGCTGAGATCACCATGAACTCAACGAAGTAACAGGTCAAGCTCGAGTTAAGATACACATATTTTAAAGTTATGGAAGCTTAGAGTCAAAGTAGAGGTACCCCACCATAAAATCTAAAAGTCAAGCCGGGGCGGCCTGATGATGCAGCGGTTAAGCGCATAGTTCCGATCCAGTGGCCCGGGGTTCACTGGTTCGGATCCCGGGTGCGGACATGGCACCGCTTGGCAAAAGCCATGCTGCGGCAGGAATCCCACATATAAAGTAGAGGGAGATGGGCACGGATGTTAGCTCAGGGCCAGTCTTCCTCAGCAAAAAGAGGAGGATTGGCAGCAGATGTTAGCACAGGGCTAATGTTCCTCAAAAAAAAATAAAAATAAAAATAAAAGCTCAAGCCAGTTTAACAGACTGTGTAATGTTTCAGATCTGCGACTGCACTAAGAAAATAGAACAGACTATATCCACCTAAGGCGCCTCTCGGCTCACAGGAAGTCTTAGAGACTCACACCCTCCGGTCAAGGGGGAGAAAGAAGCTTCCACATCCACCTCGGAGGCACTGGCGCCGTCCGGGTCCGCCTCTGGGGCGCCCTCAATGAGCAGTTTATCGCGGCAAACTTCCCGCTTCTCTCCGCTACAAAATGACAAGCGCCTGAGCCCAGGTCTCAGCACCGCGACACCTCGCAACGGCGACACGGAGAGTCGCTGCAACAAGCGGCAGCGCGGCCGTCACCGCCCGAGGGTGCGTGGGGTGCGCGGGGACGTGGCTGCACGGGAGTACTGGGGTGCGCGGGGGTCCCAGGGTGCACGTGGCATACTGAGGTGCATGGGGGCCCGGAGTGCACCTGGGTCCCGGGCTGCAGGTGGGGTCCCGTGGTGCAGGTGGGGTCCCGTGGTGCAGGTGGGGTACTGTGGTGCAGGTGGGGTCCCGGGCTGCAGGTGGGGTACTGGGGTGCAGGTGGGGTCCCGGGCTGCAGGTGGGGTACTGGGGTGCGGGGGTGCTGGGACACACGAGGTACGGACGGTGCTCGGGGGTCCCGGGATGCAGGAGTCTCCTGGGGTCGGGGCTGGTCCCGGGGCTCGTGCGCACGGCGCAAGTCCCAACCCGGGTCGCGAGCCCGGGGGTCCCCGCGCCTCAGCGCCCCGCCCGCCGCGCTCTCCGGCCCAGCGGCGAAAACGCTGGGCACCGACGCAGGGGGAAAAGCATCGGGCCGCGCGGGCGGGCAGACGCACTGACCGAAGCCGCCCCGGCGGGCCAGGCGCACGCGCGCACCCAGCCGGAGCCCCATGGGCCGACGCCGGGCAGGTGCCTGAGCGCGGCCGGCGCCCCGCCCCCCTCCGGCCCCCTCCGGCCCCCTCCCGCCGCCGCCGCGTGCACGGGGCGGGGCCTGCTCTGCGGAGTGGGCGGGCCTATACCGATGAGTGGGCGGGGCCCCGCGCCGGCGGGGGCATTAGAGGCGGCCGCCGGCGGGTGGGCGGAGCCTCCACGCACGTACGCCGTGCTGGCCACGCCCCCTGCGGGAGCCCCGCCCCCTGCGGGAGCCCCGCCCCCGTGCGCGCCTGCCTGCTCCCCACGCGACGTCGGGCTCCGTGCGGCAAAGGCCAGCGGCCGCGACCCGAGCCGGCTGGAGGTTGGCCTCTGCCGCGGGCCGGCGGCCCAGCCGTTCGGGGTCCCCACCCCCGGGCCGTCCCCCGCCGAGCCCGGCTGGAGCCCTGGCTGTGACCCGCCTGTGACCCTGAGCGGGTGGCTGGCCCCGTCTCCCTCCGGACCGGCCGCGTGTGTCCGCAGTGGGGACCCGCGGTGACCGGGCCCGGGCTCTGCAGCAGGTGGGCGGCGGCGGGGGCAGGACGTCCCCTGCAGCCCTCCCTCCGCGGCCTGGGCAGCCCTGGCTGGACGGGCGCCGGGCCGGGAGCGCGCGGGCTAGGCGTGTCCCTCCGGGGCCGTCTGCTGGTCACCTGACTCGTGCGGCTGGTTCCAGACCCGATGGTCCCGCCGGGCGGCACGGGCCGGGGGACAGTCCTCGCCCCGGGAAGGGCCTTCAGACTGCGGGGTCCGAGCTCCCTCATTTGAGTCCCCGAGCTTTGCATGGGGTGGTGAGAAGGGGTCAGAGCCACCTGCCCCCTGGGTCCTGTTGGCTCCCCCTGAGCCTGGGCGCGGTCAGGGGCTGCACGCTGGCAGGGGCCTGCAGTGGCCCTGCGGCTGGACAAACGCGGGATGGCCTGGTGGTGCAGCATGAGGCACGAGGGGGCTGGGTGGGAGCTATTTCAGGTAGAAAAGGGAGTGGCAGCAGGAAGAGACCCAAAGTGGGTGAGGCCTGAGCCCCCAGGCGTCCCTGCAGTGAGTGCCGGGGGCGCGTCGGGATGCAGCTCCTGGGTGCCAGGCAGAAGCCTCCATGCGGGTTCTGGGCTGGTGAGGTAGGTCCTGTAAAGGCTTGGAGCCGAGCCCCCTGTCTCCAGGACTGGCGGGAAGAGGTGCCCTGCCCTCTGAAGAGCAGACCCACAGCCTGGCAGGTGCAGGGAGCGCAGCCAACAACAGGTGGGGCTGTGGGAGAGGCACAGGGGGTTGGGGGCGGAGCACGTTCCAGCGCGCAGGGCCCCACAGGCCTCTGCACTGCCATCTTTAATCCCTGCCCAGTGTCCAGGGTGCTGGCCGGGTTACCCAGGACGAGAGCAAGACTCACACCTGGGGGCACCTGTGCAGGGCAGGGGGAGCTGGGTTGTCTTTCCTGGCCCATCTGGACCCCTGACAACCAGCTCAACAAGGTCACCTTTGTGTCTGTCAAAAGCCTTGTGGCTGATTAAGTTAAATCCACCTGCCCCTCAGCCCTTATTTGGATAATAATAATTATTATTGCCATGTGTGGGAGGGTCAGATCAGGGCCACGTTTCGTGTGGAACATGCTGGAACATGAGCTCAGCCCGCTGAGGTGTTGTGTCCTGAGAGCTGGGCCCGCATTGGCTGGGCGCCCAGTTGTCACAGCTCTGTTCATCAGGCCCCTGCTGGGACCAGCCCGCGGGAAGGCATTGGAATCACGCCCATCTTGTAGGTGAGGAAGCTGGAGCTCAGGGCCGAGGGGCTTGTCCCCCCAGGCAGAACGCGCACTTGTCAGCGCTGTGCTGGCCTCTGTCCTCCCTGTGCCAGGACCTCTCAAGGCCCTGAGGACATACGCTCCCTGCCCCCTGTGGGTGGAGACAAGCACCCCCTAACCCCCACCCGAGTGGCCAGGAACCAGCATAAGAGGTGTGTGGCAGGCACCTTCCAGGAGGAGGGGCTGGAGCTGTCTCCGTTGGTCTCAAGGACAGCCGGACAGCAGGGCTGTCAATGGGACAGACAGGGCCAGGTGGACGGGGCAGCACACGCGGGTGGGATGCCCACCATATGCTGTGTCCTCATCAGGGGCCCTGAGGCCTGGGACCTGCAGCCAGCTGGAGACAGACCCACACACGTAAGATGTGTGCTGTAGCAGGCACACAGATTTGGAGCGGACCCCTGAATGAAAGGCCGGGCGGGTGGCAGGCTGGTCTAGTCTGGGTTGGCAAGGCGCCTGGAGGAGGCGATGCCCATGTTGGGGTTTAAAGCCAGGTGGAGGTGAGAGGAAGAACCGGAGAGGGCGCCCCAGGCAGCAGGCACAGTGCGGGCAAAGGCCTGGAGGGGGCCCTGCAAGGGGAGTCTCCCGGAGGCTCCTCTCCACAATGCCTGCAGGGCCTTGCACACCCTCCACCCAGAGCCCCGCAAGGCTCCCACCCCTCCCTCCTCTCCAGACCCTGGGACCCCTCCCACAAACAGGCCAGCTCCCTCCCCCACCTTAGGGGCCTGGGGTGCCCGTCCCACATGCCCTGGCTCCCCCCTCCCTGCCCCTGGGACCCCCAGCTCCTGGTGGCCACTGGCAGAAGGATCTGATTGACCTCCCACCTCATGTCTCTGCTCCTCCCGGCCCCCGGCCCCCAGCCCCCAGCGTGGAGGAAAGGGCCCTAACGGGGAGGGCAGTTTCTGACACCCCTTTGTGCCGAGCCCGGACGGCTGTTTCAGGCAGGCCCCCACGCCCACCCTGGGCAGCCTGGTGTCCCGGCTGCAGCGCCCAGCCTCAGCCACCCATGCCTGATGGGGGAGGCTAGGAGGCCCCCTGCCGGCTGGCACAGGAGGTCACTGGATGCAAAGTGGCTCTTTCTGGCCCTAGGACCCTCCTGTGGGAGGACCTTCAGGCTCTGGGGTCGCTCCCTGGCTGACCCTCCAGGCCCAGGGCTGGGCTGTGGCCAACCACTCCAGGAGGCACAGCAGGAACGGTGCCTGGGCTGGGAGACCTGCAAGGGACACAAAAATGTTGTCATTTCCTTTAAAATCAGAAGAAAAAAATGAAACTTTAGATCAAAGAAAATGTTAATATATATTAGCCTATTTGTCTTTATACCAGTGCAACTGTAAAATGTCATTTTTAATTTTTTTTTTTTTTTTGGAGGAAAGACCCTTAAAGGGTGCGGCCCTGCAGGAGTGGACCAGAGACGGGGCTGGGCCTGGGGGTCCTGGCTTCCCCAAGACAGCCAGGGGGAAGCTGCGTGCTTCTCCTGACACGCTTCTGCCATGTTCTGTGGCCGCGGCTGTCACCCAGCCTGGGCTCAAGGGGGTGGAGATTATAGAAATTAAACTGTGCTTGTAACAGCAGGAACTTGTAACTGTGCTTGTGTTGACTCAGGACCGTGGGCTGCCCAAGGGCGGGGCTCCCCAGGAATGCACCCCACTCTGTATTTGTTGCACTGAGTTTAACCTAATCAGTGGCGTCACTGTCACCCGTACTCCTGGCTGCCTCCACTCCCATCGGGGAGAGGCCGGGCCGTCGATGGAGCCCTGAGAGAAGGGTGCCTGGCCTCGGCACGTTCCCACGCTGCACTGACTGTCCTGCACGGGTTTCTGGGGAGACCGTTCCTCCCTGAGTGGCTTTGGGTGGCAGGGACCAGAACAGGCCTGACCACGCCAGGCCAGGCTCCCCCAGCTCCCTCCTTGGCGAGCTTGGTCTTGCATCTCCCCTGGTCACCAGGAAAAGCCCAGCTTTCATGACACCCAGCTGCCGGGCAATCCCGAGGGAGCAGTTGGATGGACGCATTGGTACTGGACCCTAAGGTGGAGCACAGTCTCTACACACGGGGAATTGGCGCCAGGCAGGCCGAGCCCATCAGTGCCCCGGCCCCCCGCCACACCAGCCGGGTGTGGAGAGGCCATCGTGGGTGCCCGGGCCGAGGGCCTGCACCTGACCCACACACCTACAGGAACAGCCCGCCCTACCGAGGCCAACAGTCTCCTGTGGGGACGGTCCCCAGGGCCGCGGCCCTACCTGGACGTGCCGCTGTGCCTGTCCCCGGGCCCCAAGGGGCACCTGTCACCTCTGGGCGGCAGGCATGGGCCTCCCCGCTCCTGCCGTGGACGAGATGCCCCTCTACACTCAGAGGCCTCTTCCTCGTCTCCCCCTGCACAGCCCCCCTCCTAGGGAAGTTTCCAGACACCCGTCTGGGAACGGGTCTGCCTGCACCTGCCCTGGAGTGGGGGCCTGTGGAGGACAGGCAGCGCACACAGGGTGAAAACCACTCAAGCCGCTTTTCAGGCTGTCAGACGTCCCCACCCCACGTTTTCACAGCCCTAGTAACTCTCCAGACCTGGGGTGTCTTCTCCATTGACCTTCCACACAGAATTAAAAGCCCCATTCGAAGAGGAAGCCGGGACCCTGCAGGCTGGGGTCATGACCCGAGAGGGGCAGAGTGGGGCCGGGCCCGGCCTGAAGCTGACCCCCACCCGGGCCACCACTCAGCTCGCCCCGGTGGCTCCTGCGATCCCACTGCTGGCCAGACGCTCTCTCCCTCGCCCAGACCAGCCCTCACCGGGAGACACAAGAAGCCGAGTTGGGCAAGGTGAGAGGAGTCCCAGTCTGCCAACGGCCGCCACCCGCCAAAACTGCCAAGGCCGTGACTCACCAGGAAGCAGTGAGTCAGGTCGCTTGGCTCCGCTGTGTCGTACCTCTAAGTGGCAAGTCTGCGAGGGGCTCGAAGAAAGGAGATGCAAATAGGATGTGAGGCAGAGTGGCCTTTCCGGTGACTTGCCCCATCTTGTCCCAGAAGGAGCCACAACGTGGCATCTTTTGCCATTCATTCTGTGTGCTGTCCACAGACATTCACAAAAAAGGCCCTGCCATCCAATAAGTGTGGGCACACTTGGCAACTCCATACTATACGGGCTTTGTAGTTGCAGGACTTATCAGAGCCTTTCATGTGCTGATGTCTGGGTAGCTCTAAGGAGGACATGTGGAATGCAGCATTTCCCAGAGAGTTAGACATTCTGATCCCAGAGCATCTCTTGGGCTGGGCTTCGGCGAAGAATTTTAGAAGTGCCACTGTGGGCCATGAGGGTCCTTGATGGTTTTCTGATGGGACAGCAGGAACAGAACTCCTCGTTTGATTCAGGAGGTGACCTCCGGAAGCGAGAGCCTCCCCGGGCTGCCCACACCTCTGGAGTCCCCAGCGCCCGTGGGAGCAGCCCACAGAGCTGGTGCAAGGCCAGTGGTCTGTTGATGTCAACGCCTCTGGCGTGCATGGAGCCACCCGCCTTTCAGAGCGCCGGTGCGCCCAATCTCTCCCCTCGGGCTCACGTCAGGCCTGGGCATGCTCAGCTCCCATTTTACAGATGCGGAAACTGAGGCCCAGAGAGGTGGTGACATTCGTGCCAAAAGTGGGTCTGGGTCCTGCTCAGGCCCAGCATCAGTCTCGTCAGCCCCTGGGGTGGGCCACCGTCTGGACCGAGAGAGGGCTCAGGCGAGACCGGCGGCCAGCCACAACTCCAGGATGCCATTCAAGCCCCCGTGCCACGTGGCAGCCCCACCCACGCCCACCTGCCGCCCCTGGAGCGCCGGGCTTTGGGCCTTTCATGCCACCTCGGTTTGCACGTGTCCTGTGCTCTGGGGGAGTGGGCACAGGAACTTAGGGGCGATCCTCTGGGGAAAGACCCTTCCTCCAGGGCAGGAAGGTCCGCCAGCCGGGCTGAGACAAGGGCCTGCACCCTGGACAGACGGGGGAGGCAGGGACACCCAGGGAACAGCAGGAGCCTTGATTTGGTCTGGACCCCATGAGGGAGGCCTCGGGGGGTAAGGGTGGGGCAAAGGCCCTGGGGCAAGTGAAGCCCTGGGGCCGAGGGGGAAGCAGCAGCGTTGCCAGAGCCCAGTTAGGAGGGGAGCCCAGCCCGTGGAGCCCAGAGCCTGCAGTGCGCCCGGTGGGGGTGCTGCCTGCCTCGCTGCACGCCAGGCCGGCTTGGACAGCTTGGCAGCTCGGGGTTCAGGGAGGCGGACACTGGCCCTCTGTCCAGGAGCGGGTCCCGGCGGGGGAGTGGGGTCCCCAAGCCATCATAGGCGGCTCCAGGCTGCCCTGGCTCTGACACAGCGTTTTGGGGAAGCAAGAAATCGGTGTCTCCCAGGTGGCACTGCAGCGACCCGGTGGGCTCACGCTGGAGCCGAGGACGCGGCCCAGCTGCCCTGAAGGAGAGGCCTCCGTGTCGGCCCAGGGCTGGTGTGATGGTGAATTTCGTGTGTCAGCTTGGCTGGATCGCAGGCGGTCAGACATTATTCTGGGTGTTCCCGGGACGGTGTTTTTGAATGAGATTAACGTCCACATGGATGGACATTGAGTAAAGCCCTCCTTGATGTGGGTGGGCCTCATTCAATCAGTTGAAGGCCTGAATAGAAGAAAAAGACGAGCCGCCCCCCGCAAGAGGGATTCTCCTGCAGACGCCCTTCAGACTGGAATTCCCGGGTCTTCGTCCCGCCAGCCCACCCTGCGGATTCTGTGCTCGCCAGCCTTCCTAATCCCATGAGCCAATTCCTTATAACAGATCTCTCTCTCTATATTCATGTATACACACATAGGTATGTGTACACCAGTCACACACACACACACACACACACACACACGCACACATTGGCTCTGTCGCTGAAGAATCCTGATGCAGCTGGGATGTCAGGCCCGGGTTTCTCCTGCTCTTGCTCTGTCATGCCCAACTTGTGGCTTTGCCTTGTGCTGCCAGGGGCTGCCCAGCCCTGCTGTCCCCTCTGCATTCCAGCCAGTGGGGAAGTGGAGGGCACAGCCCTCCCTTCAGGGCATAACCAGAAGTGGGTCCTATGCCTCTGAGCAAGACCCAGTCATAGGACCACTGCTCGCCAGGAAATGTGGCCCTGAGCTAAACATCCTGTCACCACAGGACAAAGGGAGAAGGGTGAGTGGTGTCTGGGGCAGTGACATGGCCGTCCTCTGCACCCCATCTCCCAGGCCACATGTTGCCACTTGTTCTGGGTGGGGCTGCCCCACCCCGTGCGGGCTCAGGAGGAAGCCATGGTCAGCCCAGCCCATGGAGCACCCACCCCCATGCCCCACGCCCATGACTCGGTGGCTCAGACAGTCCCTGAACTCAGGCTGGTCTGAGGCCGTGAGCCTGAGGACCAGGAAGGAGGCCCCTCTCTGGGCATCATGAGGCTGTGACCGCAGGGCCTGGGCTGCCAGCTATCCACCACCTGGAGGGGCGCCTGCCTGAGCAGAGGTGGTCCAGGACCCCAGGGCCTGACCCAGCAGGCCTGCAGCCCCGAACCGCGACTTAAAACCATCGAAGGGGTTCCTGTGGTTTTGGGGAAGCCCCTTTGCCTACACACGGCCTCAGCTTCATCCTCCACTGGGGGGCACAAGGGCACCAACCGAGGAGGCACGCGTTTTACCTGTGGCAGAGCGCACGTCCCGTCAGCGGCAGTGCGACTGGTAAGGGGGCTTATCCGGAATCCAGGAGATTTGACAAAAGCAGATTCTGCCCGCATCCCAACTCGACTGTTGAGGTACAACCCCGGCCCAGCCACCACCATGGGCACAGCTAGGAGGAACAGGCGTGCTCTGCCCCTGCCCAGCTGGGCCGGCCCTTCCCGAGGCCTGGTCCTGTCCCTGGGGCGGGGGTGTCCCTGTGCCCAGCTCTCCAGGCCAGCCCCTCGGGGCGAGCCCTTGCTGGCTGTCTGCTGAACCAATGCGGAACCGTGGCTGCCTCCTGCTCACCCCGGGGAGGCCTCGCACCGGCCTAGCTGGTCTGAATCCTCTGGCTCATTGATTTGTCCTCGTGTCCTCCCCAGCGAGAGTGCCTGGTCGGCAGCAGCCCCTCCAGTCTCCCTCTCCACCTGCTCCGAGCCGGGGGCGAGGCTCCATGCGTCGGAACAGTAACAGCCACCTCTGGCGGGCCAGGCCCCACTCACAGCCCGTCAGGTCTCCCGACTCTGAGTCCTCCCAACAGCCCTCTGAGCTAATGTCTTCATCCCGTTTCACAGATGAGGGGACTGAGTAGCTGGGGAGGGGGGATTTCAAACCCTCCATTCTGACTCCAGACCCCACGGGCAGAACTGCCAAGAGATGCCCGTCACGTGGTCTGTGGGATGGGCGTGGAAGCGGGAGCTACGTGAGTGTGCACGAGGGCACATGCCCGCCCAGCCTCCCAGGTGCTCCGCCCGTCCCCATCCCTCTGGGGACCGCGCCTCAGCTGGAGCCACACCAGGTCCCCCAGGGGTGGCCTGCCTGCCAAGCTGAGGGCTGCATCTCCTCCCTGGTTGGCAGTTGGGCCCAGACTGGGCTCTGAGGATGATTCTGGGCCTCCCCTCAGGGGCCGCCCCCGGGATGGCCAAGAGGGAGGGAGCCTGGAGCGTGGAGACCGCACCCACAGCCAGGCTGAGCCTCGTGGCCAGGGGCAGGGCAGCCAGTGCCCTCCAGCTAAGCCTGCCAGCGTCCCATCCCTGCCTGCCCCTGCCGGGCCCCCAAGCTTCAAGAAGGAAGGTACGACCCTGCATCCAGCTGAAGGACAGGCAGCTGGCCTCCGAGGACAGAGCAGGACAGGGTGAGAGAACAAATGGCGAGGAGGGAAGGGAGAGGCAGGGAGCCCACCGGGCAGGGCTGCAGAGCAAGCACGTCGGGTGTGTGCTGCGCCTGGGCCCCCGAGGCCTGGGCCGGGTGCTATAGTCTAAGGCCACCCTCCATATCTTGTGACCGGGACCCCCAACACCAGAGGCCCAGGAGCTGCTAGAGACCTGCCGGCCACTTTCACTTCTTGCTGCGAGTGAGAGGCATGGCAGCTCATCCTCACGTCCTCCCCACATTAGCAGATCCATTCTGCAGATAGGACACAGAGACCCAGCCCAGGCACACTCACCCCTCGCTCAACACTGACCTCCCTGCACTGGGCGCCAGGACTCCAGGGCCAGCGTCCCCTTCTCACTCCTGGGCCCAAGCTCCACCCAACACACTGAGCTGAGCACGGCCTGGCCTCTGTGCAGGGACCAGCTCAGGGACACCCCCTTGGCCACCTCCCAGCAGGAAGAGTGCAGAGGCCTGCCGCCCGGGGTACAGACAGGGCGGGCAGAGCACTCTGCTGAAACACCACAAGGAGCCCAGGGCCGCAGTGAGGGCGCGGTCAGCCAGGGACTCAGAGGCTGGAGGGAGATCGGGCCAGCGGCAGGGAAGGTGGGCGAGGGGACCAGGTGGTGGGTGAGGCTGAGGGTGGGTGACGCTGGGCTGCGCATGTCCCAGGGGTGCCCACCGAGGGAGGACTTAGGGCTGGTGGGAGGAGCCCTGCAGAGCGGACCAAGTTCCCCAGGTTTTGTAGGTGAGGAAGCTGAGGCTTGGAGATGAGTAGAGACAGGAGTGGCCACTGCCCAGGGCCAAGCAGTGGGAGTGAGGAGACCAGAGGCAGGGGAGTGAGCAGCCTGGCCTCCCTCCCCACACCCGCTGGCTGGGCAGCGCAGACATGCCCAGGCCTGGCATTCTGTGGGGCAAGCGGAGTGCAGACGTGCTCCCCACCACACCCGCCTCGGGAGCCCCCGTGACCCCAGCGAGCCTGGGACTTGTGGGCTGGAGCTGGCCGCCTACCAGGGGCAGCTCAGGGCACCTCCTGCGTCTGTGCTGAGCTGCCTGCATCGGCAGCAGCCTTATTCCCCGGGCCTCGGCTCTCCCCCTGCCCACCAGCCAGCACAGGCAGAGACCCCACGAAACCCACAGCCTCTACCCTGAGGGTCCCACGGAACGTGGAGACTCAGCTCCTCCCTCCTCAAGCCATCATGAAGGAGGTGCCTCGGTCCTGCCCGGAGGTGGCATGAGGGGCCCATCCCCATGGCTCGTGGTGCCTGGCCACCCAGAGCTCGGCTTTCCCAAGGCAGCCTCCATCTCCAGGCCCGCCCCTCCCTGCAGGGCCAGGGCTCAGCGCACACACGCTGCCAGGGCCCAGGGCAGCCCCTGTGCTTGAGATGGGGAGGGTGGTCTCAGAGACGGCCGCGGGCTGCGAGGTAGTGCCCATGCTTGCCCAGGGCCCCCAGGGCGAGCTGGTCAGACTGCAGGGGGCCTCCACAAGGCCTCCACGAGGTAAACAGGGTAAGTGCAGCCCTTGCAGTTCTGTCCTGGGAGAGCCAGGCCCCAAAACCAGCTCTCTGTGAGCACAAAGAGCAGAGCCCCCTGGGCCAGGCTGGGGTTTGCACCTCGGCTCTGCCTCGCCCAGCACCTGCCCCAGAGCCAGCCCCTCTGCCCCAGATGCATGGACATCACTGGGCCAAGCCTGCTGACCAGCAGACCACGGTGGTGGGCCCCAGAGTCTGAGGAGACCCCATCCAGGACCTCTGTCCAAAGGGGACGGCCACATGACGAGGAGACTCCATGGCTGTTCAGGACACCTAGAGGGTGGCTCAAGCCACTGCAGACCCAGCTTCCAGGTCACTGATTCCTTCTTCAGCCGTGTCTATTCCACTGTCAGACACAGCCACCAAGTTCTTTGTTCTGAGCCTGGTCATGCTTCATCACGGGCTGAACCCAGTGTTTGGCAAAACAAACACAGAAATAACCAGAGGCCGAGGATCATCTTGTCTTCCTTCCAGAAAGACTTTTCTTGTGTTTCCCAGAACCACCAGGAGGCTCTGCGGCCATCTGGGGGGCTGGTTTGCTTCAGATGACCCTTGCTCCCAGGACCTCTCATGGGGTCCCAGCCCCGGGGGGACGTGGTTTACCAGCATCTCACCCCAGGCGGCCCCACCAGCTGCCAAAGGGCAGCTCAGCCCCTCATGGCCTCCTCTGGATTCTCCAATGCCCAGGGCAGGAGTGTTTGCCTGGGGATGCTGCTCCTGCTTGTGTGCTCTTCGAGACTCTTCAGAAGGCTTTTAGTTGTCAGTAGAAAGGATTCCTAAAACTTTGGACAAAAGAGCTTCCTCACATCTGTATTAGCTTCCTAGAGCTGTGGTAACAAACGACCATAAACTGGCTGGCTTAGCACAACAGAGATGTGCTCTCTCCCAGTCTGGAGGCCAGAGGCCAGGATCAAGGTGTCAGAGGCCCTGCCCCTCCAAAGGCTCTCAGGGAGGGTCCCTCCTGCCTCTTTCAGCCTCTGGTGGCTCCAGGTCTTCCTGGGCTTGTGGTCACATCACTCCAGTCTCTGCCTCTGATGTCACTTGGCCTTCTCCTCTTCTCTGTCAAATCTCCCTGCCCCTTGTCTTATAAGGACATTTGTCATTGGCTTTAGGGCCCATCCAGATAATCCAGGATGATCTCCTCATCTCAAGATCCTTAATCCCACCTGCACAGACTCTTTTTCCAGATAAAGTCACATTCACAGGTTCCAGGATTTGATGTGGCTATCTTTCAGCCCACCGCAGCCTGTAACTAAAATTCTGGATATTTTCAACAAAATCCAGGAAATGAGAGAAAGGTTATAAACACACGGCATGCTCAAATCAGGATGCTCCGCAGAGTATTTACAAAGCATGGGCAGATGTGGAGAAACCACAGGGTGAGTGCAGTGTTCTGGCACTGTCACCACCACCAGGACCAAAGAGACCAGGAGAAGGAGTGGGTACCAGCCCCGGCAGAGAGACGCCTCCTACAGAGGAAGGAAAGAGGCAGCCCAAGGGCACACACCCTGACCTCGCTTCCCTCCCTCCTCTCACCTCCTGCTGGGCTCCCACCTGGTCCTCGAGAGGACAGAGGAGCCCACTGATACAGTCCCCATGGATCAGAGCAGGATGGAGAAGGCTGGAGGGCAGATCCAGGGAGTAAATGAAAGATAACCACCCTGCACATCATAGATACGGATTCATTCTTAACACTGATAGAAAAATATAAGTTCAAATATGGTCACTAAAAATTTAAGGACATACTATAGGTCATCATCAACACAATAAGACAAGAAACAAATACGTTATAAGGATTGGAAAGGAAGAACTGAAACTGCCATTATCTATATCAAGTATGGTTTTCTACATATAAATACCAAGAAAATATACAATGTGCGATAATGAATAGGTTATAATATCCAGCAAGGGAGCAGGAAACAAGATCAATCTACAACAATCCATTATGATTCTATTCACATACAACAAACAGAAGATGGAATTTTTTGAAAAGTGCTGTCAACTTTAAAAAGCAATTTGTCTGTTACTTTATCTCAAAATGAGTTTATTCGGGAATAGCAAAAAGAACTGCAGTTCAGGATGCTATGCTGTGGCAAACCACCCGCAAATGTGGAGAAAAAAGGAGGAGCTGCTTTTATAGAGAAATGGGGGAGGGGGGCTCTTCTAAAGGAAGGTCCATTGGGGGAGAGGAACAGTTCAGGGCGGCCATGGCTTCTCATTGGCTGAGCTGCAGCATCTCTCATGGGCTGAGCTGCGGCCT
>NC_060269.1:154565978-154570937 GCF_021613505.1 Equus quagga | reverse complement strand
GTCTCTCACTGGCTGAACTGTTGCCAGGTGGAGAGAGAAATCTTCCTTCATCCTCAAGTAGTTAGACCTCCCGTGGAAGACGCCAGGACCCTCTCTTCCTGGCTGGTGTCATTGAGGATGGGTGATGGAGGTGAGAGCTCCCCTTGCAGGCCTCCCCAAATCCAATTTAGTTAAGGTTTCTTTCGTTAATTTCCACAGTGCCATTCTCAAAAATCAGGTTCCTAGGAGCGAACACAATAAGGTTATATAAGACCTTTATGGGGAAAGTTACAGAACATTACTGAAGGTGATTAAAGAATGCCTGAATAAAATGGAGAGGTGTGCCATGTTCGTGGATAGGAACACAGGTGTTCACAGCAGCCTTGTTTACAACAGCCAAAAGGTAGAAACAACCCAATGTCCAAAAACCAATAAATGGATAAACCAAATGTGGTCTGTCCATGTAATGGAATATTATCCAGCTTAAAAAGGAACAAAGACTGAGCCACGCTACGACACAGATGAACCTCGGAAACAAGATGCTGAGTGAAAGAAGTCAGACATGAAAGGCCATGTATCATGTGATTCCATTGATATGAAATGTCCAGAATAGGCAAATCCACAGAGACAGAAAGTGGATTAATGGTGGCCAGGGGCAGGGGGACAAGAGGAATGGGGGATGACTGCTAACAGAGGTGGGGTGATGGGAATGTTTTGAAACTAGATAGAGGGAGCGGTTACACAACACTGTGAATGCTCTAAATGCCACTGAATTGTTCACTTTAAATGGTCCATTTTATTTTATGTGAATTTCACCTCAATAAAAACAAAGAAACAAAAAGGATCTGGAATTCATCTGGGCAAAGATTTGATAAAACTTGTAGTCGGTACAGGGGCTCTCACTGTCATTTTCTATACTTTTCTGCACACATCACGTGTATTTCTCAATGCAGCGCTGAAGGAAGGAGTCGGGCTCACAGCAGGGGCCGTGGAAGAACACCAAGAGCTGCCATTGCCCGGGGAGCTCCAAGGGCCTCACACGCACAGCCTTGTCAGTTCTCAGCCTGACTGTGAGCTGGTCATCATTGCTGTCCCCATCTACAGACGTGGAAACTGAGGTGCAGAGGTGCCCAGGCGCCCTGCCCCAGCCTGTCTCTCCACCATCAGCCCCGCCGATGAGATATCAGGATGGGAGGAGAGAAGATAAAAGAAAACAAACCAGCCAATGCAGCAAAGTCAGGAAAAGACACAAAAGAGCATTTTAAAAGAAAGCCTAATAGGATGGTGGGACGATACAGTGAGATGTATGGGAAGGGTTTTGCTTCTCACAACGAAAGACAGATGAACAGACACCGGCCAGACACCTGCTGTTGACAAGAGCCACACAGGCCTTTGGAGAGCAGATTGTTCATCCCAAGCTCGGTCTGTGCTCCCCTGTTTTGCTCTATGGGGTGGTCCTCACCCCAAAGGTGGCCAAGAATCTCCAGGACACACCTACACCTGCAAGGTCCCTGGAAAAGATGGAAAAGCCTGACACCTCATTGCACTGGTGAGGCTGCAGGGCAACAGGCCCTGTGAGACGCTGCTGGTGGGAGTGCCAACTGGTGACCCTGGGAGGGGAGACTTGGCACTGATTCCACAATCACATATGATTCACCCTCAGCAAACCCAGTTCTAGGAACTGACCCTGAATGTGCACAAAATACAGCTGCGCAAGTTCACTCCAGGCAGCATTATCATCAGTGCAAAACACTGGAAACAACCTACAAGCACCTCCTTGGAAATGGGTGGAGGAACCCGTCGTGCGACCATCCAAAGGGCACAGGAAGAAGGAGGAGGGTCTCTGGAAGGGATGGAGAGTGACATCCAGCTATGCCAGTCAGCTGAGAAAGCAAAGTGCAAAAGAGTGTCCCTAAACGCTCCCTTTCGTGTAAGAAAGATGGGGAAATAAGAAAGTAGACATCTGTCTGCTTGTGTTGCAGGAAGGATAAATAAGAAAGCAGCAGATGGTCACCGATGACGGGTCAGAGGGGACAGATAGAAGGGGTGTCCGAGCAGGTAATTTCTCTGAGGAAACCTTTCTGAATGCTGGAAAATTCACCCAGCTCAATGAATTGGGACAGCATACACTGTTGGGTAACGACCAGCACAATCAAGCTATAGAACATTTCCATGGCCCCAAAAAGCTTCCCCCGTGCCCCTGTGCCATTAACATTCACCCTCCCCCCGCCCCTGGCAATCACTGAAACTGCTTTCTATAGTTTTGACTTTTCTAGAGTTTCACATAAATGAAATCCTATGGTGTGTAGTCTTTCTGCTGGATTACTTCACTTAGCATAATGCTTTTGAGGGTCATCAGGTTGTTGCATGTATCAGTAATCCATTCCTTTTAACTGCTGAGTGGGATTCCACGGTATGGGTGTGCCAGAGTTTGCTTATGCATCCACCTGCTGATGGACATTTGGACTGCTTCTGGTTCAGGGCTGTTACAGTAAAGCTGCTACAAGCACTGTGTCTAAGTCTTCCTGTGAACGCAAATCTTCGTTTCTCTTGGGTAAATACATAGGAGTGGGATTGCTGCATCATGTGCTAAATATATGTTTAACTTTATCAGAAACTGCCAGACGGTTTTCCAAAGCGGGTGTATGACTGTGCCTTCCCGCCGGCGACACGTGGGAGCGCCGGGTGCTGCACGCCCTCTGCAGCACTTGCTGTTTCCTGTGTTTTGATCGCAGCCTTCCCAGTGGGTGTGTAGTGGTGTTCCACTGTGATTTGCACCTGGATTTCCATGATGACTGCTCATGTTGAGCATCTTCCCATGTGCTTGTTTGTCACCCATATATCTTCTTTGGAGAGGTGTCTGACCAGATCTTTTGGTCACTGTTTTGACCAGTTGTTTGTCATTCTGTTATTGAAGTGTAGGAGTCCTTTGTCCATCCTGGATGTCAGGCCTCTATCAGACGTGCATTGCACATTTTTTCTCCAGTTGGAGGATTGTCTTTTCAACTTTTTTGATTTCTTTCTTTTTATTGTGATAAAATATATACATAAAATTTACCATTTTTAGCCACTTTTAAGTGTATAGTGCAGTGGCATTAAGTACATTCACATTGTTGTGTAAACATTTCCACCATCCATCTCCAGAAACTTTTCATCTTGCAAAACTGAAACTCTGCCCCCACTAAACACTCACTCCCCATCCCCTCTCTCCCCAGCCCTGGCACCCACCATTCTACTTTCTGTCTCTAGATTGTGACTAAGTACCTCGAATAAGTGAAATCATATAGTATTTGTCTTCTGTGTCTGGCTTAGTTCACTTAGCATAATGTCCTCAAAGCTCACCTGTGTTGGGAGATGTGTACACTCTCACTTTTTGTCACAGCAAGATGCTCCAGCCCACCTTGTACCTACCATTCCCTCCCTGGAATCAGCCATTTCTCCACGGAGCCCTGGTCCCTTCAGTGGGGAACAGTATTTAGAAACCAAGATCTGGGCACCAAGCGTGCTTGCTGCTGTTGGGCTATCGTTACTTCCAGGTCCTTTCAGAAGACAGAGGTAGGAAATTGTGTGTGTGTGTGTGAAAAATATCCCAGAGTTTAAATTGATATCTCCAATTCAAATCCAATACACACATAACAAATACATATAATAATCCAAAAGTGGAGCTAAAACCTAATAATAAAAAAATACTCTAAAAGAAGGCATGAGACAAGTAAACAAGGGACAAAGAACAGACGGGACACAGAAATACAGAAAATAAATAGCAAGATAGTAGATACCCAGCTATATTGATAATTACATTAAATACAAATGGTCTAAATATGCTGATTAAAAATCAATGGGGTCGGCCCAGTAGCATAGTGGTTAAGTTTGCACACTCCACTTCAGCAGCCTGGGGTTCACAGGTTCAGATTTCAGTGACAAAGGGTATTTCAAGACCACAATATGGGGTCAAGGGATGGTCATTGCTGTGGCTTGGTCACTTTTTCTAGACCTTTCAGCTGAGAGAGCTAGAGGGGAGCTAAAGATGATATAAATATAGACGTACAGACAGATGGATATAGATTAGATATAGGTCTGGATTAGATTAGGTCTAGATGCACAATATATATACGGACTCCCTGGTAACCACTGTTCTTCATTTCTATAATTCTGTCTTTTCATCAATGTTATATAAAAGGAACCACACAATGTGTACCCTGTAGATGGGCTTTATTCGCTCAGCGTGATTCTCTGGAGACCTGTCAGGGCTGCGTGTCTCAGTAGTTCATCCCTTTCTGTTGCGGAGTAGGATCCACGATCTGCTGGTGCCACTGTGTGTTTAACCTCACCTGTTGAAGGACATCTGGATGGTCCCCAGCTTGGCATTACAAACACAGATCCGAGACGACAGAGCTCCAGAAGCTCCTCTCCACTTATTACACATGTGTTTTCTTTCTCCCACACTGAGGAGGACACAGGAGACGTGAGGATCAGAAGATCCTATAAGTACTCATTTGGTTTTCCCAACAGTATCAGAATAGCAATACTAATACCAACAACATGATCACTAAAAACAGGAAACATTTTTGTGGCACGTTTCCCATTCTCCCCTATCTGTTTCAACAGTTACCAGAGCATACAGCTGCTCCATGCTGCACTCGCTCCATCTTAGCCTCACTTTGCCTTAGCCCTACAGCTAACGCACATGTAACACCATCGTCAGTGCTTAAATTGATGTCTCCGATCATGTTAGCTGTCTGAAGCTCATTTTCAGTGGATTCCTTAAGAAGGGCTCACAGGAACAAGTTCTCAGAATTCTGAGCTCTCCCATGTAGATAATTTCTCTGTGCCCTGTCAACTTAAAAAGCAAATTCCCCTGTTATTTTATCCGCAGAATGAGTTTATTCGGGAATAGCAAAAAGAATTGCAGTTCAGAATGTGCGTGCTCTGGTGAACCACAGGCAAATCCAGGGAACAAAGGAGGGAGCTGCTTTTATA
>NC_060269.1:154547031-154565968 GCF_021613505.1 Equus quagga | reverse complement strand
GCATTTCCCATTGGCTGAGCTGTGGTCTTTCTCATTGGCTGTGCTGTTGCCAGGTGGGTAGAGAAGTCTTCCTTCAGCAGTGGCCTGGTCTCCTTCCTGAAGAGATGCAAGGGTCCATCTCCTCCTGGCAGGTATGATTGACGATGTGTGAGGGCTCCCCCTACAGGCCTTCCTGACTCCAATTTAGTTGAAGTTCCTCTTATTCGTCTCACAGTCCTTTATATTTGAAAGCAATTTTTCTGGATTTAAATTCCCTGGCGCACATTTTCTGTCTGCAAATATCTTAAAAATATTAATCCATTATCTCTTGGCATAAAGTATTGTCAAAAAGTCTGATAAGCTAATATTTCTCTTATAAATAACGTGCTTTTTTCCAAGATGCCCAAAGGATTTTTTTCCTTTTTCTTTAAACTCCAGTAATTTTGCTAGACTGTCTTGGTGTTGGTCATTCTGGGCCAATATATTCAGGAATGTGGTGTGCTCTTTCAATATGTGGTTTCAAATCTTTCATGTTTCAGGAAAGTTTTCATGAATGATAATTTCCTCCTAGGATAACATCTTGCAAAACTGCAGTACACTATCCCAACCAGGACACTGACACTGACACTGCCCATCCCTGTGGGACCCCGCGTGCTGCCCTGAGTCTGAGTCGAATCCCATGGTATGAATGTACCATAGTTTGTTTAACCATTCGCCCGTTGTAGGACATCTGGGTTGTTCCCAGTTTGGGCTGTTACAAATACAACTGCTATGAACATTTGCACACAGATTGTGTGAACATATGTTTTCATCTCTGGGATAAATGCCCAGGAGTACAATTACTAGGTCATATGGCAGTTGCATGTTTAGTTTTTCAAGAAACTGTCAAACTATTTTCCAGGGTGGCTGTACCATTTTACTTCCTACCAGCAATGCATGAGGGATTCAGTTTCTCCCAGTCCTCACCAGCATTTGGTGTCCTCACTATTTTTTACGTTAGCCATTCTGATGGGTGGTTTTCAGTTGCATTTCCTTAATGACCAACGATGTTGACCATCTTTCATGTGCTCATCAGTTGTTGGCACATCCTGTTCTGTGAGATGTTTCTTCATGTCTTTTATCCTTTTTCTAATTGGATTTTTTTTTTACTGTTGAGATTTGAGAGTTCTTTATATATTAAAGATACAAGTCCTTTGTCAGACATGTGGTTTGCAAAGATTTTCTCCCAGTCTGCAGTTTGCCTTCTCATCCGCTTAACAGGGTCTTTGGCAGAGCAAAAGTTTTTCATTTTGATGAGGTCCAGTTTAACTTTCCTTTGATGGATCATGCTTTTGGTGCCAAGTCTAAGAACTCTGTCTAGCCCCCGATCCCACATGACTTTCTACAAGTTTTGTAATTTTGTACTTGACCTTTCAGTCTGAGGGACATTCTAAGTTAACTCTGTGCCGTGTGAGATTCAGGCTGCAGTTCAGAGTTGTGCCTAAGGATGTCCACTTGCTCAGGAGAAAGGGCTTCTGCAGTGGGCTGACTTCTAAAACTGCTCCAAGGGGCCCACTCCCAGTACTCACACTCTTGTGTAATCCCCTCTCCTTAGAGTGGGCTGGCCAGTGACTTGCTTCTAACCAACAAAAGGGACAGGGTGTCACTTCCAAAATCAGGTAATGAGAGACTGTCACTTCCTTCTTGCTGGCATTCGCTCTTGCTCTCTCTGCCTGCTTGCTCTGATGAAGCAAGCTGCCATATGGAGAAGCCCACCTGGTAAGGAAGGGAGGGCGATCTCTGGCCGACAGCCTGTGAGGAGCTGAATCCTGCCCACAACTTCGTGAGTGAGCTTGGATATGGATCCTCCCCAGTTGAGCCTTCAGAGGAGACCCCAGCCACACCTTGAAGAGCCTGAATGAGAGGACCCAACTAAGTCACAGAAACTGAGACAATAAATACCGTTCTCATAAGCCACTAAGTTTTGGGGAAATGTGTTATGCAGCAGTAGATAACTAATACAGCCTTGCTCCACCTGCCTTTACCAACGGCAGCCTCTCCTTGGCACTTCTTCCTAAGGAGGGGAGGGAGGTGGCTCTGGAGACTCAAATTCTGCCTTTTCCCTAAAGAGCACAGCAAGTGCATTGATGGCTGTCACACCCGAAAACCCTTTTCAAAATCACATTCGGGGTCATTGGGGGACATACTACATGGCCCTCGCACACCTTGGTGTTCACATGGGGGAGTAGCATGCACTGGACAGGGCTTCAGGACCCCTCCCTGGGAGACCCGACCACATCTGGGCCTCCGTGGAGCAGCTAAGCCTCTGTAGTGGACTTCCCACTTCCTAAGTGCCTGCTGTTATTACTCTTGCCTGAAGCCCATCCCTATGCTCCCTGTTAGTGAAGGAATTCATGGACGTGCAGGGCTTTGTCAACGCTTTAAATGGGGCCCTCAGCAACCATAACAGCTGCCGTTATGGAGCATTATTAAGCATGTGGCATTCATCCTCTCCTTTAATCCTTAAAGCCATCCTATGAGGTAAACGTTATTATTCCAGTTTTCTAGACGGGGACGTGAAGGCCCCATCACACAGCTAAGAGCCGGGATTGGATGGCAGGTCTGTGTTCCGCACTCCACACTCCACAGGCCAGGCAGTGCGCTCTAGGGGCACCGCACACAGTCGGCGCCTCTGGTGGAACGCCAGCCACTGAGCCCTTCGTGCCAACATTTGAAGACTCTGCTTCCGGGCTCCTATTCCGAGGGGGTCTTTTTCTGGAATACTCTACATGCATCTTTGAAGTGCAAGTTTTACAAAGTGGCTTAGGTCCAATTAAAGCCTGCATGTTAAAAAGCAAACAAAACAACAGCAATGACAACAAAGCCAAAAAACAAAACAGAACCCAAAACAAAAAACCCTCAAGATTCTTAAACACAAAGTTAATATGCAGACTGATGATCAAAAAGGCTCACTTCTCCCCTCCTCCCAAATACGCACAGAGCCAACCCAAGTCCAAAGAAGACAGCTAACACATCCATTTGCAAGTGGCTTCCGGTTTGCCAACTACTGTAACGTGATTTTACCTGGCAGACCTTTCAAACTTGCCCACGTGGGGAAAAAAACAATCCTGTAACCTCTCCGTTAATCAGAAGAGCCACCCTCACGGGTCCAGAAAGCCAAAAGTGCAGGCTTCTGGTTCAGGCAGAGGCTGCTGACTCACCGGGCAGGCTCTGTCGACATCTCCCCACCAAAAGGATAGCGGAATCAGCAACTTGAAGGCAGAAGTGCTGAAAAAGAGCACCTGGAGGACAGGATCCTGATGGACCAGCAAGAAACAAGAACGGCTTCACAATGCATGAAAAAAAGTAAGTTGGGGGATGTAGGATGACAACCCTGATAAGCTGACCCCGTCTATACACAGGAAGATAGGAAAATGAATTAGCAAGGGGAACAAGATAGCAATCAGCCTGGAACTGTGAAGAATTAATCATGTTGGACAAACTTAATTTAGTTCTGACACTTCTTGGTTCGATGTACAAGAGTCAAGAATAAAGACAACTCAATCCTAGCCTATGGTTATTTGTAACACATACAGAAAATACTAGATTATGTTAACAGCATTAAAAGGCAAGAACTAAAGTCTGAAGATTGATTTCCTTGGTGCTTAAGAACATTTCAAGAATTTAAATGTGAAGCAAAAGCTAAGAGCCAGAGTGATTCTTCCAGACCCTGAGTCAGATATCATGGCCTCTGCTTAAGACCTCCGCGGCTGCTGCCCCACCCAGGGGAAAGCTGTAGTCCACACTGTAACACACCCCAACCCCGACTTCACCCATCACTGCCCCCTCCTCCAGCCAGCCCAGGCTCCTCGCCCTGCTGTAAGACCACCCAGTCCACCCTCTGGCAGGGCCACACACTATTTACAGTCCTCCCAAAGAATCCAAGTCTCGTTCCACTACAGCACCAGCCCTAAGTCCAGAATCTCGTCACTGAAATTGGCTCTCCTCGGATGGAGTTCCATAAGCACAGCTCCTGGTGTGGAGCTGCTCTCAGTCTGAAGACCCTGAACTAAGGAGACAACTTATCGGCCCTTTGTCCCCTGCCCCCGCCACATCCCCACACGGGACAACGGGCCAGACCTGGGTTAAGTGCTACAGACACTCTGTCCAAAGATGGGCGGGCAGAGAGGGGAGGCACATGGGAGGCACTGGCCACGGCAGTTCCATCAGCTGTTCTCCATGCTTCTTGGCTCTGCCTCTGGACTTCTAGTCCCGCCCTCTGAATTATCTTTCTTTTTCCATGAAATGTAGCCTGTGTTTGCAGCTGTGTAGTTTTCTCAACCTGCTTCCCGCCAGTAGAATCCTGAGGGTCCAAAGTCTTCTTTCGTTTCATACTGCCTGTCCCTTTCAGTCCAAACTGGCAGTTTTTGCCAATATAATTCTTTCAAAAGCTTTGAGTCTCCTGTGAATCTTACTGGGGTTCAATTTATTAGACAAAAGTCACATGCACAGGTCTCCTCAAATAAGCCCTTCTCTGTTTGGGGCTTCTACTGAGGGACAAGCTCTTAAGCTTCTTAGAAGTCTTATTGTTTGATGGAAAGGCTGTCAACATCCTAAATTCTTAACAAAGCATTTTCCATCCACAGCCTCAGCTTCATTATAGATCGTCTTCCTGGCTGTCCTCTGGATTTGATCTTTGCTTCAAAGCCATTTTTTAATGTTAGTCTTGTTTGCCATCTGGAAAGGCTGAGAATAATTGAGACCAGTAAGCGCCACTCCTTCATGTTAAATACTCCTCCCTTTAGCTTCCCTACTCTCACCTTTTATTTACCTATTTTATTGTGGTAAGATATATATAACATAAATTTTGCCATTTTAAACACTTTTAAATGTACCATTTGGTGGCATTAATTACAGTCACGGTTTTGTGTAAACATCACCAGTCTCTTGCCACAAGTTTTTAAATATTACTCTAACAATTTTATTGAGGTCACATTAGCCTTTAACACTGTAAGTTTCAGGTATACATTATGATATTCAGCCTTTGTACAGACTGCATTCTATTCTTGCCTTTCAGAAGCAGCAGGAAGCCAGAGGTGCCGTCAGCGCTCTGCCTGGAAATCTTTACCTAGATCACCCCGTCCACCAGTCACACTTTCTATTTCCCACCACCACACCGCATGCAACAGTACTGCTACTTCCTGTCACTACAGAGCAAGGGTCTGCTTTGGTGCAGTTCCCAGTATTCCCACACCTTCCCACCAACCCTCACTGGAAGTCTCCTCAAAGCCCCAAGGCACCAGCTAGCACTCTCCTCACAGCTCTTCAGGCTTTCTCAAGGTCCTTTCAACTCCTGCCCACTGCCCAGCTACAGTCTCTCCCCCACTTGAGGATTGGTTGGCAGTCTATTCACCACACTCCCACTTCAGGGCCTTTGCATTCGCTGCCTTCTGGGCTGAATGTTCTCCCCCGAGAGCACCCGATTGCTCAGATGCCACCTTATCAGGTATCTCCCAACTGCCCCGTAAAAACTGCAACTTCCCACCACCCAGCCACTCCCCACATCCGACAGCCTTCTCTACTCTTACCCTTTAATCTGATACCGTATGTTGTCTTCTGTCCCCATTAGAGTGTGACTGCAGACTTTGGGACACTCAGTCTCCTCCGTGTCCCCAATGACTGCTAGACTGTGCCTGACACACAGTATGGGTTCAACAAATGTGTTAAATGAGCAAATGTTCCTGCCCTTTTGAAACAACTTGAACGAAGTTGCCAAAGCTCATCCCTTGCTTGAAGTGAGTTCAGCATCACTTCCGAGGGAGCGTCCTTGGGGCGTGTGGCCATGGCCGTGGCTGGTGGCAAGGTCTGCAGGAGAGCTGTGAGCGTCCAAGTGCATGACTGCGGAAGGCACGCCATGGGCAGGGCAGACCCTGGGGACCCAGGTCCAGTGCTCATTGGGCTCCAGGGTAGACTGTGCAGCCCTGGTCTGTCTCAGGAGACAGAGAAAGGCCCTGTCACTCTAGTTGCTCAATAAGCATCAAGCCTAGGTCCCCGGCTTCCTATGTAAGTCTGCTAGGCATCCACTTCCCTCAACCAGAAGACCCTGGGTCTAAGGAAAGCACACATCAAATGTGGCTGGGCCCCGCACTGACCCGAGCTCTGCATCTGGCTCCAGCTCGAACCAGATCCCACGTCGGAGCTCTGAACCTATCAAACGAGGTCCCCTCACAGGGTGCGGTGGGGCTGATGAGTCTGGTCATGACTCTTTCACCACCATGCACCATCCTCTCCAGCGCCACATGATCAAGTCAGATGCTGACTCGAACCCTCCAAACACAGGAATCACGGCAGTTAGCCCATCCAGCAATGTAATAAATCAGTTAAAGAAGGTTCTTTTCTTTTTATTTTTGCAATGTCATTCCATACAAAAGCAACAGAAACATAACAGTCTTAACAAGAAGTTTACAATTGAATATTCGAACAGAAATCTGTACACATTATCATTTACAGCAATTTTACATGGAAAATCGATTGTAAAAAAAAAAGTTCTTTCTAAATCCTGCTGCCTTAACTCTTGGAGTATTATGGGTAGAAGGCCTACTGAGTGCTATTTACAAGTACCAAATTAAGACTGTATAACTTACATAAAATCCATTAACAGCTCAATTTAACGTCTTTGACTATTCAGTGCTCTATATGAGGAAAAAAAAGCCACCTTGACATATTGATGAAAGGCCAAAAATTAAGTTTCCATGAAAATATTAAAGGTGTCTGATTCTGAGAATGCTTCAAAGAAAGCTGCTGCTAGTTTGGTCCCATGAATATATGGTTAAATCCAAACCAGCCATCTGGTAAGTGGCAACTTAATATCTAAAATACTTGTGGAAAACCAGTTAAAATATGCTTGTCAGGTTAGCTTAAAAGATGGTAGGAATTAAGCAATTAAGTTTGTTGCAAGATTGCTTCAAGTTCAATTTTTCTTGGATTTAATTCCATTTACAAGTTAAAACATGCAAAATACACTCACTATACATAAAATTAACGTTTCTTAAGAAAATAAGGCAAGAATAACAATTCACCATGAGATAACAAACTATTAACAGAAACCATCCAGTTACGATGCACGACACATGCTTGGCTGGCCCTCCACCCAGACAGGTGGAGGCAAGTCTTGTTCTCAGTGGCCTCCAGGTGGCCCCAGTTAGCTCATAGCTGGGAAGTCTTTCAAGGGTTCAGTTAGACAAGCTTCCAAATCAAACTCGTCCCCCACTTGGCAGTCCACGTGTCTAACTTTGGTGGGTGTGCCAGAGTACACATCCTAGAAAACAGAAGCCCAGGTCATGGCTAGTTCCTCAGACATACAGAAGGCACTAAGCACAAGGCTGCTAAGCCCCACCGAGGGACTGAGCACCGCTTCCTACACCCGCAGTGCCCCAGGACCCAGACCGATCCTTACCAGCAAGGGTCTATGAATGCTGGAACACACAAGACAGAATCCAAAGCAATTAGCTAGCTAAAATTGAAGGATAACATCAAACTTTACTTCAGCTGGATGTGTCGACTCCTACCCACTAACACTGCCCCTCACCCCCTACAATGAGAAACCACTTGACCCTTGAAGGCCTCTGAGCCGCAGCCACTCAACTCTAACAGGAGCTGCTGTGTAGACTAGATGCACACTGTCACCTACTGGGACTTGTGAAGCAGAACCACATCAAACCGAGGCAGAGCCGGTTCAGCTCTAGCACTGGGGCCGAGCCTATCTCACCTCAAAAACGGGGGCCGCTTCCTACAGCCCACAACTTCCAGGAACCATGTGAGAGAATGCACGTCAAGGTCTGTGCATTCACTTCGGCTCAGCAGGGATCCTAATAATTATACCATCAAAGGGACAGTACATACTATTTACAAGGCCCAGTATAAGAACACAAAGTCCTGATGTGTACGCCACGTACACCTTCTCTAAGAACGCATGCTGAAGGCCCAGGCAAGGCTGAACAGTGACTCTCAAGACAGGAGGTGACAGCGTTTAGTTCAATATATTTCTGGATTGCTTTAATGAACAGGTTTTGGTTTTTTCATTGAAAAAGTTTAACTGAGGGGCTGGCCCGGTGGCACAGTGGTTGAGTTCACGTGCTCTGCTTTGGCGGCCCAGAGTTTGTGGGTTTGGATTCCGGGCGCAGACCTATGCATCGCTCATTGAGCCATACTGTGGCAGCATCCCACACATAAAAGAGGAAGATGGGCATGGCTGTTAGCTCAGGGCTAACCTTCCTCACCAAAAAAAAAAAAGTTTAACTGGAAGGTCATACATTCAAATGTCAGTTTACAACTTAGGGAGTTTAAACCAGATGAAGTATGTTTATATGACCTAAAACCAAAGTTCTAAATCAATGTTAAAAAAAGAGTTCTATTTTTACAATAGAGAAATCTGGTTGATACCACCCAAGTCACGTTATAAATTTAACATTACCAATAGTGGGACAAACTGATATACACCACCCCTGCATCGAAATATTCTTGCCCAAAGTGTTTACTCTGAATCAAATTCTTTTTTTTTTTTTTAAGATTGGTACCTGAACTAATATCTGTTGCCAATCTTTTTTTTCCTTCTTCTTCCCCTAAAGTCCCTAGGACATAGTTGTATAATCTAGTTGTGAGTGCCTCTAGTTCTGTGGGACACGGCCTCAGCATGGGCTGACGAGCGGTGCCATGTCCCTGCCCGGGATCTGAACCACCAAAACCCTGGGCTGCCGAAGTGGAGCGCACGAACTTAACCACTCGGCCATGGGGCCGGCCCCTGAGTCTAATTCTTACGGAAACAATATGACAACTCCCAATTGAGGAATATATCACTTTACAAAAACTAGCCTGAACTCTTCAAAATAAAAAGTCAGTGTCAGTGGGGAAAGGTAGGGAGACTATTCTAAGCTAAAGGATATTAAGAGACACAGTAATTTAAACACATAATCCTTGATTAAATTTTGGATCAAAAAGATCCATAAAGGGCCGGCCCGGTGGCACAGCGGTTAAGTTGGCACATTCCACTCGGCAGTCCAGGGTTCGCTGGTTCGGATCCCGGGTGCGGACATGGCACTGCTTGGCAAAAGCCATGCTGTGGTAAGCGTCCCATGTATAAAGAGGAAGATGGGCATGGATGTTAGCTCAGGGCCAGTCTTCCTCAGCAAAAAGAGGATTGGCAGTACCTCAGGGCTAATCTTCCTCAAAAAAAAAAAAAAAAGATTCGTAAAAATGACATTATTGGGACAACTGACAAACCTGAATATGGACTGTTTATTAGACAGCAGCACATTATCAATGTTACATTTCTTGGGCACGATAGTTGTATCGTGGCTGTGTCCAGTGTTCAATGGTGAAGCTCCACCACCCTGCAGCTTGCTTTTGAGCAGTTAAGCAACACACACTGGGACAGACAGACAGTCTCTGTCTACTGGGTGTCCACTGTACTAAATAAATACCTACTTTCACCCAGCCTTCTCTCCTCCTTCTGCACATCCAGCTGTCTCTGAGCCACCCCTCCCTGTGGCTGCCCCCAGCATCTCCCACCAGGACCCCTGCCTCTCATCTTTAAGGTCTGGCTCCCTGCACACAACTGTGCAGTCTCAGCCCCCTCCCTGGCCCCTCAGGCCTGTGCATCTCCCTCTAACTTCTGATACTGCAAGTGGCATGTTCAGAATCTATTTCTTGAGATGGGACAAGGGTTAATCTTAATCCAAACTGAGGATATGACCTGCTGAGATCTTCATAGGTTTCTTTTTAGTCCTGCCTATGTGTAAATTCCACAAAACTAGGATCATCCTCTCATTAAATATCCTGTTATTTATCTCAACAATTTTCCCATGTCATTAGTCTTCAAAACCAATCTGTAACAGTTGTATTCCTTATAATAACAACATAATTTTACCATTCCTCTATTGTTGGACATTTATGTTATTTCTAACCTCTCAGTGACACACTGTCAGTAACAAGAGTGTGTGGTGTGCAGATGTTCCACGAGACTAGAAGGACATGCACCAGGCTCACCAGGAGTGACACAGATCAAAGGAGAGCAGGAAAAGGCAACTATAAACGTTTGTTTTATAAGCTTCTGAACTGTTCAAACAGTACAGGATGATCTTATATAAAGGATGAGTACTTCACAACAAATATTTGTGTTCTATAGGTTTTAACCTATTTTTTCACTTAATATGCTGGATATTTCCCTATGTAAATATTGGGGTAGTCTCGTTTATAAAATAAAAGGCAGGCCAGACCTGTGGCCAAGTGGTTAAGTTCGCAAGCTCTGCTTCAGCAGCCTGGGGTTCACCAGTTCAGATCCTGAGCACAGACCTACACAGCACTTATCAACCATGCTGTGGCAGCATCCCACATAGAGGAACCAGAATGACTTACACCTAGGATAGACAACTGTGTACTCAGGCTTTGGGGAAAAAAAAGAGAGAAAGACTGGGAACAGATGTTAGTTCAGGGCAAATCTTCCTCACAAAAAAATATAAATAAATAAAATAAAAGGACCCTTTTATTGTAAACTGCTGATGTGTGTTTGCTTGTACCCATGCAGAAAAATCTGGAGAACATGCACCCAACCAGTGACTACAGAAATGGAGATGAAGCAATTCTGTACGCTGCTTTTAATCTTAAGTTTTTTCTCAAAAACATGTAATTTTTTTAAATTGGCAAATGTGGGGAAAACTCCTAGGCACAAAGCATTCCTTTATTTATTAACAATTAGCAGATGATTCCTCTACTAGCAATTCACCAGCACAAATTGTATACAGCCTAAAATTAATGCTAGTGACAATGCTTGTGAAGACGCTGGAACCAGAGGGGAAAAGGCTTTTTACGTGTAAATGGAAATGGTAGGACTGGTTAGTTGGACTGAACGAAAACTTAAATTAAGGCCACTACCTAGCAACTCCATCAAATCTGACATTTCGATGATGTTAGAGAAAGGGGTAAGGAGTCCCTTTTTCATAAGCACTAGAATCAAACTTCAGCTTAAACTTCAGTTTATAAAGTGGCATATATTGTCAACAACTAACGTGAAGCACCCACACTAAGAGACAGAACCGAGGAAAGGTACTTACGAAGTTATCCTGAGAGCTCGCCTGGGACTCGGAGCTGCTGTCCACGGATTCCGTCTCCATTTCCCCAAGGTCGACAGGATGTCTGTGAAGTGAAGCCAAACAGGCGTGTCAGTCACCACCTAACACAGCCAGGAGACACGGGGCACAGGAAAGTTCTCCAAGTCTGTTCATTAAAACAAACGCCATCAACACCACGCTGCCCCAGGAGGACAGACACGTGTCTCCTCTGCTCTCTGAGGACGGAACAGCTTTCAGTGACTCCCCATGTGCCGCACTGAACCGCTGCAAATTGATCACAGATGTAAAGCTGGTGGCAGTCACTGCAGGCGAAAACATTCGCCTGGTTCAGGGCGCACCACAAGCAGCCCATTCTCAACTGCAGAGAAACTACTTATACACATCCACGAGCATCCTTGTAAGTACAAGCATCAATAATAAGACCAATTTGGGGGGAATGAGATGAACACTGCAACAAACCACAGTACACATCATCATTCATTTTTCCAATTTTCTACTTATAAAGAGAATGCGACAATAGTGTCACACTGGAAAAAAATCAGTACGACATCCGTGAGGCCAAATTTGTAAAACCATGTTAGGAACTGCTTCAAACATGACAGTTCCTAATAAATTTCCCCAACACAAAGCAGAAACTCAAATATTTGTTGAACAAATAAATGTGTCTCTGAGAGAGAGAGAGGCTCAGGTGAACAGAGGAGATGAGAAGAGATACCACACAGAGGGAGGTAAGTGCAAGACCATTTGTTCCACCTCCTTGTTTAACCGGAATCCTAACGATGTGGCAAAAATTCAGGCCTGATCTTTGCAACTAGGCACAAATTTAAAAACCAATAAAGAAAAGATAAAAGGCTTCCTTCATTAAAGAAAAGGCCTTTAATTTCCATAGTTCAATTACTCCAATACTTTTTAGAATATTTATCTTAAAAACCAACAAAAACCCACTTATTTCTAGGTTTGCTAAGCTCTATTGTTTCTAGCCACAAAAAGCAAATCCAATCCAGAAAGCACACTCCTCCCTCCAGAGCCCACCCGGCCAGCTTTATACACTTGCACAGAGAAAACAGACAAGCAGTTGTGATAACTGGCTGCTCTGCTCCCTGAGCACTCCCAGGGAGACTTGACACCACAACAACCTGCCACACAAGTGACAGAGCGATGTCAGTCACCACACGCATCTCAGAAGTCACGGATAAGAATGCAATGAAGACATACATCTCTTGCAAATCACATCCTTCTTCAGCTGGAGGATCCCAAAAATGCAGAGCCACCTTCCAGAGTCTGATCTGCTGGTCCCAAGATCGTCGACTATACTTCTTAAATTTGTTGGGGGTCTTGGGATGAATGCCAGGCTGTCGAAGGTGTCTGCGGGAGAGAAAAAGATTACCCTAGCACACGCCCTTCACATGTGCGCATTAGTTTGAAGACAACCAAACTCTGAGATCAGTGTTATTAAAAAGTTATCAATCAACTGAGATTGTACAAACTGAGCAAAGGCACGTATAAGAAAGCACTACCTCTCTGACTCTACTATTCTTTTGCAATCTGTGCTCCAGAAAAGTACACACGAATCCCAATTCTGCCAAGAAAAGTTGATGCACTCTCTAAAGCCTTCTTTGTATCCTTCTGTGTGTGAGGAAGCATGACAGGCAAGAGCATGCTGCTTGTGCAAAATGGGGCAATGCTCATTTTTTCTCCAGTAACATCTTCACAATATGTGACTTGAACTTGACTTTTTTTCCCATCATGTATTTTAATAACTTTCCATTTACAAGACTGCTTGAGGACTAAAATGTTACCTAACAATTCTAAACTATGAAAATGTTACGTTTTAAAATCTTCATGTCCTTGGTTTTTCAGTCACCAATCATTCTTGTTTATTTACCTAAGCACCTGAAAGTCATTAACAAACAGTTCTTAGCAGGTGTGAACTATTCCCAGAATCAGATTTGCCCTGTAAGCAACTCTCTAGACTACAATGCCACACGACTTGATCAAGACATGCCAATGCAACGAGACTACCTTGGGACTTCTTTGATATAGCGATCATAAGCAATGGTATTCTTTCCATAGTTGATCTGTTTCTGTCTTCTCATCAGGACACTTTCATCCGTCTCTAAGTCGGCTGGCACTGAAGACATAGACTCCTTTGAATCAGAACTGAAGAAAATGAAATTAACAACTGAACAAGCCTCCCAATTAAGATTATGAAAGAAAATGTTGAAACACAATAATGAAGGAGTACTTGTCCTCTAGATTCCAAACCATATTAACCCCAGAACACTCCAGAACCTTTGTATATAGGGGAATTTAGTACATGATACAATATTTCCTATCAGTGAAGAACAGACTAATCAGTCAGTAGATGGTATTGAGACAACCAGTATTTTGTGTTCACAATTAGAAAAGAAACATTTCTATGGCATTTACCTTCCCGATGATGATTTTCTCTCTCTCCCGAAGTCATTTATGAGGAGTTTTCTTTTATATCTGGGAACAAAATAAATGTTGCTGTTTTTAAAAACGTATACAAATTAACTTAGGGGCCAGCCCCGTGGCCAAGTGGTTAGGTTCGCATGCTCCGCTTCAGCAACCCAGGGTTTTGCCAGTTCGGATCCTGGGTGCAGACACGGCACTGTCTGTTGGGCCACATTGAGGCGGCGTCCCACATGCCACAACTAGAAGGACCGACAACTAAAATATACAACTATGTGCTGGGGGAATTTGGGGAGAAAAAGCAGAAAAGAAAAAAAAAAGTTAACATTTAATGCTCTTAGAGCTAAAAGACAGCCACTAGGAATAGCCTTCTTCCTGAGAGGTGTGGTCTGGGTAAGTGGATTAGGGTAACAGCATGTTGTTTCTCTTACAGTCACACATCCCATAATGATGTTGTGGTCAACAACGGACCACGTATATCACTGTGGTCCCATTAGATTAGTACCGCGTAGCTGAGGTGTATAGTAGGCTATACCATCTAGGTTGTGTAAGTACACTCTATGATGTTTGCAAAACAACAAAATCCCCTAACAACACATTTCTCAAAATGTTAGGTGACACATGACTGTATTTTCAACCTCCCTCTGTCACCTTCTTTTATAAGAAGATAAATGTTATTTGCCCAGATCACATAGTGCTTAAAGCAACCAAGCTGAGAGAGAACACTCCTCCCTCAATGCCCTCAGGCGCCACTGTCTGTACCGCAGAGGGCTCTGGGCCAAAGACACCCTAACACTTTCAGTTTAAGTAGTGAGATCCAAACAACCTTGAAATTTACACCCCCAAAACCCTGTAGCCTTTTGAAAAAAATAAACATACGTGGGAATTTAAAAAGTTTATTTCTAATACCACAATTACTTATTAATGGGACACGTGTGCCTGATGGGCACTGCTCACCTTCTCTGATCTTGAAAAGAGAATGAACATCCCCCACCCTGTCTTGCGCCTCACGGACTTCATGAGGCATTTGCCTTCTATCACAGAACTACCAAAACCCAGCTTTGCAAAGGTATGTCACCAAAGGAGCATACTGCAAGCTAACACTGAAACCATGAACCATCTCAAGCTAGAAGTTCATGCAAGTATCTAAAAGATGTCCAGATCACTGTGTCTCCTTCAAAAATCTAAAATTCTTGTACCTCTCTCAAGTTTGCTGTGGCATCCAGTGCAGTCTGGACATCAGAAAGTAACGAACTAAGTTATTTCCTGTGTACGTGGAACAGCACTGATTATGTACCATCCTGTGAGAACTGAGAAACTAGTCTCTCAAATCATTTTTTGCAGGCTTCATGCTCTCTGGAACCCCAGCTGACAAAGACTGGCTTTACGTGTGACAAACCCATTCTCAAATTTTCAGACAGCTGATGTGTAGTGTGTGTTACCCTCCTTGAAGTACAGTGAGCTGAATTCTCACACCCCCCTTCCTGATGGGAAGTAAGGCAGACCACCATCTTCAGCAGGTCAAATCACCTGGGTGTTTCTAAAACCAGCAGCTTTCGATCAGAAACGGTGCAATCAACAGAGTGACCCAAAACAGAGCAGGCCTGTTTTGCAAAAGAGGACAATTTTCAGAGACAACTGAGGAAAAAAAGAGGGGTCCACCAACAGGAGGGTCAAGACGAGAGGGTCACGACAGACAGGGGTCTCCCCGTGTGGCCTAAGAGCTGCAGATGGTACTTGGCAAGGGGTGACGGGGGTCAGGACAGATAGGTACGCTGAGAGTTATGATGAGCCTTGTGAGTAGAACACAGAAACTGCATAGACCAAGTCAAACATCCTAACTTCAGTTGGAAAAATCAAGATCTAGATAAATAAAACTCATTCAAAACATTGGAGGCCACGTCTGTCAACTCCCGGTCCACTTTTTCTACCCAGGCATACAACCTACCCACACACATACATTTTGATGCCTAAACGAAATCAAGTGGCCCCTTGAGTGATCATAACCAACCCCCTTGTGTGCCCGTCCCTTTCCAAAGGAGGCAACTATAAAGACTACCAACCACTGCAGAGGCAGAGCAGGCAGTCTGGCCCTGCTTGACACTGAGGACACATTTTCTCATCAGAATTAAGAACTAACGGAGTCTTGGTTCAACATACTTCAACTACTTAAGAGCCACAATATTTTAACTCTAAGTTCATTCAGCTGGGTTAGATGGCAGATATCAAAGGGGAGAAAAGCCTAAAAACACAAGAATTAATCAAGGGAGGTAAGTAGTGGTTAAGGACGCACCATCAGAACCGTAATGAATCAGGGAAGTGGCTTGGAGTTGGTGAGAACTTGGATACACACAACAATTTTGGGTACAAGTGCAAGGAGTTCACAGACCCCAAGTGAGAGAGCCCTCCCTGTGCTCTGGCATTTCCGAGCTATTACCTTAGCCAGGTGTCAGTCAAGAGTATGCTACCTGAGGAGAGCACCTCCACGCACTTTGCTGGGGTGAGCGCGCCCAGCATGTAGGTTAGAGCACATCATGGCTGTCCTCTGCGATCCAGCAGTACCACCTCCCACCTACTGCCGTCCCAGAAGGACAGCCACTAAGACGGTGGTGCTTAAACTTCACTGCGCGCACTCATCTGGACGGCTTCTTAAAACATGGCTGGGCCCCACCTGGAGTTTCCCAGTCAGCAGGCCTGGGGAGGGGCCTGAGAATCTGCATTTCTTTTTTCCTTAAAGATTGGCACCTAGGCTAACAACTGTTGCCAATCTTCCCTTTTTTTTTTTTTTAAGGATTGGCACCTGAGCTAACAACTGTTGCCAATCTTTTTTTTTTTCCCCTGCTTTATTTCCCAAACTCCCCCCGCCACCCCAGTACACAGTTGTGTATCTTAGTTGCAGGTCCTTCCAGTTGTGGGATGTGGGATGCCGCCTCAATGTGACCTGACGAGCAGTGCCACGTCCGCATTCAGGATCCGAACCCTGGGCCGCCGCAGCAGATCGGACGAACTCGGCCACAGAGCCGGCTGAATCTGCATTTCTAATAAGTTCCCAGAAACTGCTGATGTTGCTGGGCTGGGGACCAGACCTCTAAGAACCACTACTCTAAGACATACTTTGAATTTAATATATAATTAAAAAGACGATGGATAACATTTCAAAGTGGTCTGAAATGTATACCTTGCAATTTCTTTGTTAACTCTGGTCCTCATTTCATCTTCTTCAACTGCACTTGCCCAGTCTGAACATCTAGAACGGGGCTTAGGGCCTTCAGGAGTGGTAAAGCTACAATAAAACAAAAATGCACATTGGAACCACACTTTCAGTTTCCTTTCAAATCACACATCAAGAAACGTTCAGAGGTTGTTTGGAAAGTGCCAAGGAAATAGGCTCCAGGGTAATCTCTGCTCTGTAACTTATTAGCTCACTGAGTTTGGGCAATTCGCTGAAAGCCTCTCTGGGCTTCATTCAATAAGCTACTTCTGTGCATCCACCATGTGCCTGCATTTGCTAAATCATGAGGACACGGACCACTGGGAGATAGGCAGACAAAGTCAATGAGATATCATCAGCACCAAGAAGGTGCCTAATACAACTTGTTCTTTTATTTTCAAAATGAGAAGTTACTTTTTTCAGGATTTTAAAAAAGATTTCAGATAGCACATGCTTAACGCTAAGCAGAGTGACTGGCACATAAAAGGTACCTAATAATAGTGGCTACTATTTACTTCTAAATGCACACAATTAACGATAATATATCACACTGTAATTAAAATGGAGGGCAGAATATACATGGGAATCCTTGCTGCAGTAGGACAGTCCACTAGTAAAGGTACCTCTCTGCCAAAGTTGGGTTAACTCAATCTAGGAGCTGCAAACCAAATGACCTGCTTTGAAAATGCAATTGCAACAGCAAGTGAAGAATCCTTTTACACAATTATCGTTTCTTCCCTTCTGGTGACCCCACTCAGAGAAACTCAAATTGGATTTTTAAAAGTAAATTTCCAGAGTCTAAAAATAATTGGCAGGGTCTGAAATCAAATTAATGAACCAAAGGTTAAACTGACTCAATAACTGTGTCAGATACAGGGGACAACCAGATCAAGAGGTTCACGGATGGGTCTCCCAGCCGTGACAGATCCCTGAACTTTTACAAGGTGCTTACAAATGATGTTTTGCTACGTCTCATATTTTCGTAGTATAATAAAAAATACTTTTGGTGGAACTAAAACGTATTTCTTAGATTAGGCAGATTATATTCACCACCTACCCTACCTTAGGACAAGAGTACTTTTGGAGAAATTGCTCAAATGGAAAACAAAACTTACTTTACACACTGAACTAACTTCCCTCCAAAAGGACTACTCCTTGCATGCTGTGAGGGACACGTAGCTGGCTCTACTCACCAGGTACCTGCGTGCATTCCCCACTCATCACCACAAGGGATTGTGGGGAGAAAAGCATTATGCACAGAGCAAACTGCAGATGTACAGGGCCTAGGACATGAGCCTTCCTGCCATGTTAGAAAAATAAGGAGGCCTAGGTGGCTGACTGGTGAGCTAGAAGGGTACTCATGGGGATACAAAGAACTTTTAAGACAATATAACGATTTAACATTTTATCTTCAGCTAAAAGAGAGACCACTTGGAGGGCTCAGAGCTTGATCTCAGTGATGACCTTTGATTACCTTCTCTTCACATCTAGCCCTAGGGCTGTACAGGCCCTCTCCTACACTCACACCTCCTCCCAGATAATTTCCCCTAGTCTCAAATCTTTAAAAGCCATCCCTATATGCTGATAACTCACGTCTGTGCCTAAGGCGAGCGGCCTCCTCCATTCAGACTCTTAGATCTCATTAACTTCTTGATATTTCCTGCTCATCTGAGAAGTTTCTTAGACCTAACCACTGATTCCTTCCCCATGCCAAGTCTGCTCCATCCCCACCCTCTTCATCCTGATAAATGGTTCCACAAGTGACAAAGGAGTCCAAGCCTAAAAAATTGGAATCATCTTGACTCATCTCTTCAGCCCCCCAACCCATCAGCAAGTACGAGTCCTGCTTTAAAAAGTCTATCCTGAACCATCCATTTCTCAGCACTCCCTTCACCTGAACTTAGCTGCCCCCCCCCACCCTTTATCCTCCTCTAGTCAGTCCTCAAACAAGCCAAATATGTCCCCACCTGAGGGCTGTGGCACTCAGATCCTCACAGAGACCACCTCCCACTTCATCCCAGTCACCACACATAAGGTCCCCCAACAGAGGCCTTCCCTGACCACGGGCTCTGAACAGCACGCCAGCCTTCACCACCATCACCTCCCGCTTGTTTTCTTCAGCCACTCCTCGTCCCTCTGAAATACCTCGTCTGACTTGCTGACCCACCCACGCTAGGGCAGAGGCACAACAAAAACGGAAATCTTG
>NC_060269.1:154514094-154542031 GCF_021613505.1 Equus quagga | reverse complement strand
GGACGCCGGCCGGGACGGAGGAGAGGCCGCGAGGAAGGGGCGTGAGGCGTGAGGCGGCCGGCACCGAGCCCGCCGACGCCACCTGCGCGCCCCGCGGGGGGAGGGGTATTGGCGGGAGATTCGGAGGCGCGCGACGCGGGCGTTGGGAGGCGGCAGACGGCGCGTCTCCGATTGGTCAGGCCGGGGCGGCCTCCGATTGGTCGGCCCGGCGGGGGCGGCCTCCGCGCTGGCGGGAACCGGGAACCCGGAAGGGGAGGCGGCCAGCAGCGTCAGGCCGCGCGGAGCGCTGTCTTCAGTTTCAGCCGGAAGTTGTTCGCGCTGAGACGCCCGCGCCGCGAACCCCGGTCCCTTCTGGGCTCTGCCGCCTCCCGCGCTGACGCCGCCCGCGCCCACGGCCCCTCCGCGCCCCCGGCCCCGCCTGCACCTACGGGCCCTCCGCGCCCTCGGCCCCATTTGTCATGCTTCAGCCGGCTACATGCACCACTTTCCTAGAAACGTCAGGTCGGCAGCACCGTGAGAGCAGCAAGCACGCTGTCGGGGAGCTCACCCGGCAGAGATCCAGGGCCCCCGAGGCCAGCCCCGCGCCTCAGGGGACACAGCCGGGGATGGAGGCCTCCACCAGCAGGCCCCGCGCCCGTGGGCCCCCAGGGCTCTGGCCACTGCCCTCTACCAAAATACCAGGCCCAAGACCACCGCGCCCACTCTTGCAGGTGTGTTAGAAATAGGCTTCTAGAGCCACCAGCCCCTAGCTGGGAAAGTAGCCGGGAAGTTCCTACAGCGCACGTCGAAGATGGCTTCTCCGCAACTGTTACCACGGCTTGTATATCAGAAAAACAGAATATTCCACTTAGAGGTAGTATAAACTTCAAACTAACATTTTATTAAATACTGTATCACTTTGCTACAACAGATGTTTCTTTATAAAATTAACCTTTTGTGCTAAAAATTACCCCAGACGCAGCCCTCCCCTAGCAGCACAGGAACTCTAGGCTGCAGCGGGGCGTGGCTCCTGGCTGCCAGCCCTGGTGGCCTTCATCTGCCCAGTGCCCTGGGAGCCCACAGAGCTGGGCCTTCTCCGCTCCCAAGTTCCCGGGGTTTAGTATGGCCTTGGGTGACTCAGGCCGGCTGGGTCCATCAGTCCTGCTTAAGCCAGCCACGTTTAGGGGACTTAAGGCCCCCTAGAGCTTGAGGGCTCCAAACAAGGGTCCCCTCCAGCAGCCACAGCTGTCAGAGCTGGGCCCTGGGGCCTGGCACTGCCCTCCCCTCCCCACCTATGCCACTAGAAATTGGGATCACACCCATCAGCCCCTTGACCACTGGGCATATCCCCTTCTGAAGCAGATGGACCCTGGGGGGTTCTGGCCAGCCCTGTGCTGTGTCCCAACAGCCCTGTTGTCTGGATATAGGATGTCTCGGTGGCACTTGGTTTTCAGCTCAACGCGCACCCCTAGCTGGGAATCTGAGGCTTGGCCCTTCCCTGGACTCAGGGGCAGCAAAAGACATGTGAGTAAATGCGCCTCTAGGGGGTGGGCGGCTCCCACGAACACACAGCTAAGGGAACAGCAGCTAAGAGCAACCAGCCCCTCACCCAGCCTCTGAGGGGAAGCCCTGGGTGGTGCTCTCACCCTGAAGTGGTGGTACCCTAGGTCTCCCCCTCCACAGACAGGCTCTGCCCTGGGTGCTCAGAGCAGCCTTTGGGGGATTGAGGGGTGGTGAGGCGCCAACACCACAGGGCCAGCAGCTGGCTTGGACACAGGAGCAGAAAGACAGGCTTCAGTCAGTCTTGGAGGAATCTGGGTCCGAGAGTAACTCAGCGGTAGGTGTGCTCAGTAAAAATAAGGCAAACGGCCCAAGGTAGAGATCCTGGGGTTTCCCAGAAGACAGCTCGAGAGGCCCTGGAATGCCCTGGAGATGGGCTCAAGGCTGTGTTCCCTGTGTCCAACACAGCCCCTACCCTGAGGAACAGGAGCGAAGGAGGCAGAGGTGCCAAAGACTCACCCCGCTGCCACTGCCATGCCTTCAACAGAGAAGGGCCCCCACCCCTACTCTTTGACAGCCTCAGGGCAGAGGTGAGTCCTCCAGCTGGGAAAAGAGCTCTGGGCCTGGGGACCTGGCTGCTCCCCAAGGTGGCTGCAGGGGCCCTGGAAGGGCTGGCCAGGACCCCCAAGGCTGCTCCCTCGCCCAGGCCTGGCCGGTTCAGCGCACGGTGCACACATCCAGGATGCAGAAGCGTGCGCGGCAGGTAGGGCAGGGCACACGGCTAGCCAGCCAAGTGTCAGGGCGCTGTGGGTCCTGGCGGCTGGCAAACCACTTGCCCATGCAGGTGAGACACCACATGGGGCGGCAGTAGCACTGCTGGCACTCGCCCTCAGCCACCTCCTGGCACATCTTCACCAGCTTCACACTGGCACGTGTCTGCATGCAGCCAATGCAGGCCTCCAGCTCCTGCAGGTGGGCCGAGATCACAGGGAGCATGGCCGGATGGCCCCATGGGATCCCCCACCCTAGGGACCCTGCCCGCCCCCGCCCAGCCCCCCACCTGGCTGCTGGGGACTGAATAGGCCGGGTTGACCTCCACCAGGGAGGCAAACGTCTCCAGGAACAGGTCGCCCAGGCTCTGGTGGATGACGACGTTGGCCGCACGGCGGATGGGTGCCCGGAGCTTCTCACACAGCTCGCCGTACTCCGTGGAGTTCAGCCTGCAAGAAGGCGGGGGCTGCTGGGCTGGGGCCACTGGACTGAGGCCCCTCTGTAGGGCAGGGCCATTGTGCCCGAGCAGCCAGGCAAGGATCCTGGGGCAGGTGGCAGAGAGGCCAAAGCTGTGATGGTGACCCGAGCACCCACAACCACACAGAACGTGGGGACTCAGAGAGCCCAGCTGCCTGATGAAAACCAGCCTACTGAGATAGCCCTGAGGCCAGAGCCCACAGACCCAACACCACCCGCTCACCTGACCCCACTGGCCGCAGGGAGGACTGCCACTGAGACACAGAGTGGCTGGCCCCTCAGCAGGCCCAAAATGTGTCCAAGGAGGGGCACGGCAGGACAGCCACAGCGTGAATGGGACACAAGACCTCAGCTCGGGCTACGACCTCAGAGCTGAGGCAGCCACCAAGCCTCTACCCTGTACAACTCCCAAACGTCCCCAGCATGCTCCCCAGAGAAGCTGAGAAAGGAGACTTGGAGAAAGGGGAAGCAGAGGAAACCTGTAGGGTGCGAGGTGGGCAAGGCACCAAGGGGCCAGGACGGGCCTGGGGTGGGCAGGGCGCTCAGAGGGAGAGTCTCGCAGGAGGGATGGCTGGAGTGGCCACTCCACGCATCATCGCCTCCCAGAGGGGCACAAAAACGAACCTGTGCGCTGGCTGGGCACGCGTTCTCCTGCAAGCCCCAGCCCCCAAAGCCCTCCCTCGGGCACGCCTACCGGATGTCAAAGGCCCGCACAGCAGGGCTGGTACTGGCCACACGAATGGTGAGGAGCTGCACTGGCAGGTTGGAGTCCGGCGAGAGCTCATGCTGCTGTGACTCCGTCACAGTCAGCTGCACATCCTGCTGCTGGGCCACGTACACACAGTACGTGGTCACCTTCATCACCCACGTATCTGTCACGATCACACGGGCTCCTGGTGCCCCCGTGGCAAACTTGTCAATACGCCGGAACTCAGTGTTGACGGAGGAAGCGACGGCCCGCCACCCCGACTGTGGAAGGGCGTAGAGGGCCAGGGTGCGGGCCAGTGGGTGGTGGGCCCACCGGTCCCGGGACCAGTAGTAGATCAGGGTGCAGGTGATAGTTGGCAGGGTCACTGCCAGCATGAGGAAGAGCTGCCAGGCCTCCGGGGCCTGGCTTGGGGAGTAGAGCTGCTTTTCCGAGGCTGCGAAGCACATACCTACGTAGTAGCCTGTAAGGAACAGAGTGAGCCTTAGCAAAGGTGGCGACTACCAAGTATCTCCCAGTGAGGGCCACAGTGCTGTCCCTATACCTGGGGGGAGAGCACTTCACTTGTTCCCACCCTTGGGCCTGGCCCTCTGCCCTGGTCAGCTCCCAGGGCGAGGCCATAGTACCCACAGCAGGTGGGCCTCACCCACCTCCACACTGGCCCAACTAAGCCCTTGCCACCAACAGTGACGCGACATGCAGTGAAACGTTTTTAATTCACTACTTCAGTTTTACACAAGTAAGAGTGAGTACTGAGAAAAAGCAACAAAACCTAGAATGGGAAAAACAAATGCAAGGATCTAGTGTCACCAAATGCAGCGCCCTCCCCAGGGTGGGATCTTAGCCCCTCGACCCCACCCTCTGAGTGTGACCCATCCCAGGCCTGGGACATCATGTGCCAGATGGTGGGGGCCATGACAAGGACACAGGAGCCAGCTCTGGGGCCCCTGCTGGCCAGATTGAGGCCACTTTGCACATCAAAATGAATGAAGTAGGGGCCAGCCCTGTGGCATAGTGGTTAAGTCTGGCACACTCTGCTTCTGCAGCCAGGTTCGCAGGTTCGGATCCCAGGCATGGACCTACACCATTCATCAGCCATGCTTTCGCAGCATCCCACATATAAAATAGAAGAAGACTGGCAAAAATGTTGACTCACAGCAAATCTTCCTCAGAAACAAACAAACAGAAAGAATGAATGAAGTAGATAGCGAGGGGGTGCAGAGACAGGATTGAGATTGCATAAATAATATAAGTTTGCTGTTGATGAAATCATGTTTTAAGATAATTTGCCATGTGCCAATAAATAGGATTCAAAGCTTCAACAAAAAAAAACCCTTGGGGGGGGGGGGGGGGGGGGGGTGGTGGGTAAGCCCCATGGCCCAGTGGTTAAAGTTCCGGGTGCTCCACTTCCATGGCCAGGGTTCACAGGTTCAGATCCCTACTCCACTCATCAGACATACTGCGGAGGTATCCCCTGTACAAAGCGGAGGAAGACTGGCAAGGATGTCAGCTCAGAGCTAGTCTCCCCACCAAAAAAAAAATACTTCTCAAAACAAGTTGGAAAATAAAACAAAATCCCGCGTCCAACCATAGGCCAGGCTCCATGCCCTCCTCTAGGTGTGCCCTCTGTGAGTCACTCAGCTCTGTAAGTTCCGACTTCCCTGTCTATCCGTGGATGGAGGCCCAGCCCCCTACAGGCCCTCAGAAAGGGTGGGTTAGAGGGGCTCCAGAAAGCTGCAGGGCTCCTGAGCTCCCAGGGCAGAAGCCAGCCCACAATCCTCATGGGAGCCCAGGCCCTGAGCCACACGTTCCTCGTCTGGGCAGCGGTCTAACTGGCCGCCCTGCTCACAGGGTGCTGGGTCCTCAGGCTGAAGGAGCCCGGCGGTGACCCCAACACCAGGCAAAGCAACCAGTCGGCCCAGGGGACATGGCCACCAGCTCTCCGCGCTGGCCCTGTCTCCATCCTGACGTGGGCTCCTCTCCGCCCACCTTCCCCGCAGGCCCCAGGCCCCTCTGGCCGCTCTCCACACCGGCCAGGCTGCTGCATCCGTCGCCAGGAGGACACTCCCCCGTGACCACAGAGCTGCAGACGCGGCCAAGCCGCTACCCTCCCACACCGGCTTCTGCCCGCGGGTCCTCCAGACCCCCGCCTGCCCCCCACTCTCCAGCCAGTCCCCGTCCACCCAGTGACAGGCCGGCCGCCCAGAGGCCAGCGAGCCCCTGGGGCACTGCCCAGCACGGCCCCTGGGCAACCTGGGAGCGTGCCGGCCTCAGAGACGCCTTCCCCGGCCTCCGCACCTGTGACAACCCCGCCCAGGGTCACCCACCTCTGCCTGCCCTGCCCACGACCAAGGCCCGGGGCAGGGCCACCTCGTCGCCCAGGAGCCCCCGGGGTCCGAGCCAGCGCCTCCGCCCCCTGCGAGCGGCCGGCGGGCGGAGCAGCCTCACGCTCGGGGCCGGCCGCTTCTCCCCGGGCGCCCTCCCCGACTCTCCCCACAGGGCGGGGACCCGAGCGGGCTGCGGCCGGCTCACCAAGCGGCAGCAGAGAGTGGCACAGCAGCGTGGCGGCCGTGCGGCGCAGGTGGTAGGACACGAAGGCGGCGTCCTCGCTGCCCAGCCAGCCCGACAGCAGGTTCTGCACCGTGAGCCCGGCCGAGTAGAACTCGGTGGGCGTGAACACGAAGCACACCGCGAACACCAGGTAGGCCAGCGTGAAGGTGACCTCGGGGCTGTCCATCGCGCCGCCGCCGCCACCGCCGTGGAGCCGTCCGGGACAGGCCCGCAGCCCCCGGCACCGGGAACAGGCCCCAGCGTCCCGGTCCGGTGGGCGCGGAGCACACTGGGAGACGGGAGACCCCCGTGGAGCACTCTGGGAGGTGGAGTCCCCGCCCGCGGGGCGCTCTGGGAGATGGGCGTCCCCATGGAGCATTGTGGGAGGTGGAGTCCTCGCCCGCGGGGCGCTCTGAGAGATGGGATGGAGTCCCGCCGCCAAGTCGGCGCAGGGCGCTGTGAGAGATCGAGTCCCGGGGGGCACTACAGGAAATGGATTTCTCGCTCCCAGCACACGGCCAGAAGTTGTGAGCTGCCGCAACAGTCCTCGCGAGGGTTCGAATGACCCTCCAGACCCGTCCTCTGACTCCAGGAACAAATTAACAAAGGCGTGCGTTTGTCACAAACTCTGGAGGCGGGCCAGAGCTCAGCCGGCTCCGCTCCGGGCTGCTGCCGGGCCGGCCGGTGAGCGTTGACCCGGCGGGAAGGCGTCCCTGGGGGCCGTGGGGCCGGCGCCACACCTAGTCCCATTTCACAGCTAGGAAAACCGAGACCCAGGCGAGTGGCTCTCAGGCCCCGGGCCTTCCGCGCAGTCTAGCCGCGTCTGCAGAGCCCGAGAGCCCCAGGCGACAGCAGCGCCCCCACCACCGCCCGCCTGCGAGCAGCCCTTCCCCTCCGCCCGCTCGGCACGCCGCGATTCCGGCGCCCCTCGCCCAGCGTGCCCTCCCCCCGCTCCGGAAGCGGAGCCGCAGGCGCGCGGGGGCGTGGCCTGGAGCGCGGCCTCCCATTGGCCACCGGCTTCCCGTGCGCCGCGCTCCCAGCCGCCCGCTGATTGGCCGCGCGCGCCAACCGTCGGGGTTTGAAACCGCGGCGGGCGGACCGGCTCCCGGACTCAGCGCCTCCCGCTCTCTCGGCTCCGCGCGGTGGCCGGCAGGTAAGGCGGCGGCGGGGTCCCGGCCCGGGCCTCCATCCCAGCCTCTTCCCCACCCTGCGCCCGGCCCCGTGCCTCTGTCCGTCCTGGAACTGCCGCCGCCCTCCTGCCCCGCGCCCTCCTCCCGGCGACAGGTCGGCGCTGGCGTGTCCCCCCCGCGCCCCCTCCCAGGGCCCGCCCCGTCGGCTCCTCCCGCCTCCCCCAGGGCCGCCTTCCCGCCGGGTCAACGCTCACCGGCCGGCCCGCCGCAGCCCGGAGCAGAGCCGGCTGAGCTCTGCCCCGCCTCCCGAGACGCCTGACGGGCGCCTGCCCTCCTGGCTCCTCCGCCGTCCCTTTTGTCACCCTCCTGGAGGGTGGTCCTCCAGAAGGTCCATGTGTCAGAGTCCCTCCGGGCCCTGCCCGCGGGCCGCCCCCCCACCTCGGTGACCTCGTCCAGCCTCAAATACCACCTCTAGCTGTGGTTTAGCAAATGCACGTCTCCGACACCGAATGCCGCCCGGCTCGCTGCCCGCCCCCCGCCCGGGTGTCCAAGACGGGATTCCTGATGCCCAGCCCCTCCCGGCTCTGCGTGGCCACGCCTCCCTCCAGTGGGGGCTGCTTGGTGCTGCTTCCTCCAGCCCCACCTGTGCGCCGTCCCCGCCTCCCGCTGCACCTGTCCCACAGAGCGGCTGGAGCTCCCAGCTCTGCTGATCCTCCCCTCCCACTCCTCCCCCACCACAGTCTTCAGCAGCGGGGCGGCCTCTGCTCAGGAGCCCTGGCCTGGTCCCCATTGTCAGTAGAAGCCAAACATGACAGAGGCCACCGTCAGTGTTCTCCCTCCTTCCCCAGGCAGAGGACTGCCAAAAACCTGTCCTCTAGGCCCCCCTGGTGTGTCCCACGGCCATCCAGCCCCCTCCCCTGTTTTACCCAGTTGCTCAGGCCGAGAACCTGACAGTCACCTTTGACTTCTGACTATCTTTCCCACTTCCACACACCGCAGGGGGCCTGCTGGCCAAGCCAGGGCTGACCGCCCGCCCAGGCCTGCTGCAGGAGTCTCTGACTCTCCACTTCCTGTCCTACACACAAACACGGAGCACCCCCCAATGCCCTCCAAAGCGCCAACTTCACACTCGTCCCAGCCCCCCTTGCTCCTTCTGCCCCAGACACCTGGGCCTTGTTGTTCAAGCCACAGCCCCCACAGCCCCCGCCACCAGCAAGTGCCCATGGTGCCACCTTGGGCAGATCGATACTCAGGTCTCTGACGACTTAGATTGAGAATGTCACATCGGTGACCGTCATGAGGACTGTGGGAGGGAGGAAATCTGTTCTAGAGCCTTTTGGGCCAGACTGGAGGATAGTGTATTTCCAGACTCCAGGCCTTGATGTAGAAGCTCCCCACCTGGTTATTCTGCGCCTCACTGCTTTCACCAGCTCCTCCTCTAGGCCTCAGCCATCCCGACGCCCCCAGCTGGTCCCCATTTCACAGCCCCGTGGGGGGAGAGCAAGCCACGCCTTTCTGCTTTTCTTTCTTCTGCCAGCTTTGCCGCCTGGTCCAATTCTAACACGGCCTCAGCACCTCGAGTGGAGGCCTGCCTGTGGGAGACCCTGGCCTCCTCTGCCTCTTCTGGTTTTCTTCCAGGCCACCACTTAGCTGTCTCTTGACTCTTACCCACAAAGTTCAACTTATTGCGAGCACCTTGTTTTTCCTGTGCCCTAAAGGCTGAAGGCCCTTCTAGCCCTTGGGCCTGGGAGGTGGTGGCTCCCCTGAAGCAGGACAGGGACCGCCTGGTAGAAGACGCTGCCTGAGGTGTGACCCAGCTGCACAGAAAGGTGGACGTCCTCCTGGCAGCAGTGCAGGGTCAACTCTGTTGTTTTTACCTTAGTGCATCGAGACACCACAGCGTCGCTGCCTTCATGCTGACACAGGCTGTCTGCTTTTTCAGAATGAGTCTGCAGATCTTCAATGACGAAAATGTCACTGGTGACAAAAGTGCAGAGAACTGTGACTTCCTGTTTTCACCACCAGAGCTCACCGGAAGATCATCTGTTCTTCGTCTGTCACAGAAAGAAAATGTGCCCCCCAAGAGCATAGCAAAAGCTGTGAAGGTGAGCGCGTTGTGCCCATGTGAGATCTACCATGTGTCACATGTCAGGTCACCCTGAAACCTGCTTTCCTGGTGACTTGACTGAGCTGGCAGGGCGGGGTGCTACCCACATAGCGGTTGAAGACTTGAATTATTGAACAGATGCTCTCTCCCTCCCCAACAGGTGACTTTTCAGACACCTCTGCGGGACCCACAGACGCACAGGGTTTTAAGTCCTGTTGTGAGCAGCAAACCGGAGGCTTGCTTTGCTCTGGGTGAGGCCAGAGGGTTAGGAAACCCTCCTCACATCTGGACGCAGAAAGAGAAGTAAGTGTGGGTGCTGTTCGTGTCCTGCAATTTATAGCATCTCTGACGGACTTGGCAGGAACATTCTGTCTTATTGTCTGTCACATCTGGTTGGGTTCCTCCTGGTCTCTACTCTGAGCTTGTGCAGCGCATGGTCCCAAGTATTCGGCATCAGAAGTCATTAGTGGAAAAATGGATAATGGAATACTTAGAATAAGTTTAAAATTCATGTTCCATTCCTTTGTCGTACCCTTGCCAACAAGTTGGGCTCATTTTTCTCTAGCTTTGCAGAATGTCCTGGTCACGTCTCCAAGGAAGGGTGCTCTGTGGTTTTTCCTTTTTTGTCTCGTTCCACTGGGGTGTCTCTCCTGCTTGCACGTTGAGCCGTGTTCTTTTAAAGTCAGAGGCGCTGTCTGTTGTGTGATCTGGTCAGAATGTGGGTGGCCTCAGGGACCAGGTCTTAAACACCTCACTGGCTTAGAGAAGCTTCTTGGCAGCCTCACCCTGAGTTTGGTGTTTGGCTTGGGCATGGTGGTCGACTAAGCAAGTGCCATGGCTTTTCCCGCCTCTGGAAGGGAGGGCCCTGGTGGCAGCTCTTCACCCCCAGATTGTGCTGAACTAACCTGACGGCGGCCCCCAGGGACCCTCTGCATCAAGTGTCACTAACATACCCTTCACCTAACTTAAGTGAAACGTTCTTGGGGCTGTGGTCCTGTCTCCCAGTGGAAGAACCTCGAGCCTGAATCTGTCCCTCTCCCCAAGTGTCCTTGCTACTTTTCAACTTCAGTTTTGTCCTTTTTGAAATTCAGCTAGATGAGATTAGAGTGACTCAAATACTGTTCTTTTATAATGGCCTCAAGAAGGGAGGGAACCCAGCCACTCAGACCCCACCTCCTGGCCACAGGATCTGACCTGCTTTGCGGGCCAGGGCAGTTCCTGTCTCTGCCAGGTCTCTGCAGTGCGACAGAGCAGAAGTAGAGGCCAGGCCAGGAGGACCCAGAGAGGGTGGCCCTAGGAGCCGGGGCCCTGCTCTGCTAAGGCAGTGTTCTCAGTCTCTTCTTCAGTGAAGAGCTTGACCCTCATGCGCCCTGACTATCCCTGACTGTGTAGCTAGGTAGTCCCCAACCTAAAGGGGGAAATAGGGTAGGGCAGAAAACGTTAACTTGGGTCATTTGTCCGTCAGGTTTCTGCTCTCTCTCAGAAGCCTGTGTGTCCCTAGGTTGCCCACCAACCTTGATTAACGGGACTAGACTTGTGCAAGTTCATCCCAGGGAGAGGATTGACTGAACGTTCTTTTTTTGTCTTAAGCTAATGTTTTCATGTGGACTAAAAGCTAAAAAACTTCACGGTTCCTTAGTATTAACTAAGTCTGTTTCTGAAAAGCCAACAGTTGACCAAAGAAGTGGACACCAAAACAACCGATGGAATTCTCCAGAAACCAGCAGTGGTGGATGCTGACCCTCCTCCAGGGAACATGAGACCAGCCTCTGAAGACAGGCATTCTGGCGGGCCCACCTCAGCTCCCCTGGCCCTCTTGAATCCCTCAAGCTCTCCCCAGACGCTGGAAAGTCTTAAAAACCAAGTGCCATCTCCAGGACGAATGTCTGGCAGCCCTGAGCAAGACTTGGAGGCAAACGTTCATTCTTATTCCTTAGAGAAAAGCATTATGTCCACCCCTGAAATTCTAGAAGACCCTCCTGGGATGGTGCCCCAAGATAGAACTGCAGACCCTCACACAGTGGCAGGAGGAAGCTCGCACAGGATCCCTGCTTCCGCAGCCGGGGCCACTCTGCCTGCTGGAGGTGCCCCCGAAGGAGCACATGGAGAAGGGCCCCTTGCAGACCTGCCTGGCGAGGCCCCTGCCGACCCCGAGAATACCACCCGGGCTGGCCCTCTGGGGGCTGGAGGCACCACGTCCCCAAGTCCTCAGGAGGAAGAGGCCGACAGCCAAAAGGCTGACTCTTGGAGGAGCGGGCCCATAAGGCTAGAATTTGACTTCTCCGACGAGGCTGCCAGCAAAAGGCCACCCCCACCAAGGAAGCTGGGGAAGAGACCTGGCCTCAAGGCTCCCTCACGGAGGCCGGAGGGGAGGCAGGAAAAGAGCCCCAGGGAGGCGGATGAGGGTCCCGTTCCCCCTCCCGGGGGGTCTTACAACCTGGACTGCGACAAGTTGGATGACCCAAACGTCAGCTCGTTCGGAGGCGGTGGGGAGGCTTGGCCCTCAGAACGCCCCCAGGACGGATCTGCCGGGCCCGGGGCAGCACAGCTGAGCACTGGGCCTGCGGCCGTGGAGAACTCGCCTCCAAACCAGTGAGTGTGGCGTGGCGCTGTTGGGGGCGGCTGCTCCGTGGTGTGTGTGCTGGAGCACCCGAGAACAGAAATGCCACCTACATGCCCCCTGAGAAGGGGCCTCGGGGCACATGTGGGCCCGTCCTGAGTCCCGAGACCAAGGAAGGGTGCTCACAGCAGCCACGGCTAGCGGGAAATAGTGGGAAGAGCATCCCCACACCCTGTTACATCCCCGCCACGGGATGGGGGCTGTCATGGTTTTTAAGAACACTATCTGTAATGAATTTGGAATTTCTAGAAAGATACCTAGAGAAGAAAAAACACATATAATTCCAAAACTGACAGAGCGGCTGTTAGCACTGAGCGTGGTTCCTAAGGCTCTGTCGGGTCTCCTGGTGTGGGCACCTCCTCACATGCTCACTGCTCTCTGGGGACAGCTGCTTGGTGGCTGTGAGTGCTCAGTCTTGAGAGAAGCTTGGCCAGTGGCTGGCCAGCACTCAGACTTGCAGCTTCTCTGCAGAGACCCTGACTGCCCTGCAGGCTGCCATCCCCACCCCAGAACTGCCCCGTGAGGGGGTCCCCACCCTCCAGGCTTTTGCCAGTTTCCTGGTAGAAAGGATGAATGATCCTTGTGGTTTGCTTTTTGCTGAGTTGAAACGACCTCAGAGCTCCTTGCCTGCTTCCAAAACCTCCTTCGAGGCTCGTGATCCTCATGCAGGAGAGGTTGGTGGCTTTGATAGGCCACTCAGCTTAGGCCTTGTGCCTCCCTTCCTAGGTGAGGGTCCACGGTGCCAGTGGCTGCTCAGGGGGTAGGGAGGGATGACACCGGCACAGGCCCTACTGACCCGTCTCTTCAGGCAGGTGCCTTCAGCCTCCGCAGATGACACACCTGTGGTGCAGACCGCAGCAGGGACCTCAGGAGCAGTCGGCAAGGTACGGATTGCATGCGTGTGCGTGAACGAGCACAAGCACATCCCTGCACTGTCACCACAATTTGCATATCATAACAGGGTAGAGGGTGACCAGGTGGGACACTGCTGCCTCTCAACCCCCCCCCCCCCCCCCCCCCCCATCTTGATGGGACTAGATGAGGCAAAGGCCCCACCCAGGACTCTTGACTGCACGAGATGCTCAAACTGAGCCACCCGAGGTGACATTGACCTCCCTTCCAGGAAGGAACTGTGAATTCTTCGGGCACATTGGCTCCCACCAGCAGTCCATGCAGTGAGCTGACGGCCTCACCCACTAAACCGGCGTCCCCACCTCTGCAGGGGCCAGAGCCAGCCTCAGACCTGAGTGACGAGCACTTCCGAGACCCAGCTGAGGGTACGTTTCCCCTGGGTCATGACTCATCTGTCCCCGCTGTCAATTTGCCTAAAATACGTCCCGTGAGCATGTGTGTTCACTGGCGTTTGTGGGTGATCATGCTACAGGCTGCTCTGTTCCCAGACTTTAAGTGATGCACACAGAAACTTCTGGTTTATCAAAAGATGGGCATTTTCAGGAGAACAGAACTGATAACCTTTATAATATAGGGGATTTCTAGAAATGGGAGTTGTAGACTCAGAGAAACAGGCAGAAGACACAAGTGAGGCTTTGCGCAGTTGCAGGCACATAGTGAACAGCTGGGCCTCACTGATCATCAGAAATGCTGCTGGGATGAGAGCCCACGGTGACAAAATGAGCAGCTCAGGCCTTCCACGCAGGCTGTGTTAGGTGTGGTGCTTCTGTACGACGGACATGGAACAGTCACTAAGGTGCATTCAGGGAGAACTTGCGGTTTAATTGCTTTAAAAGATGTAAGGCAAGGTAACAGGACCTCAATTTTGGTCACTTAAAATCCAGCAGGCACGGGGAAGACAGGCTGGAACGAGGCGTTTGTCTGTGGCAGGATAAGCACAGGGTCCTCACGGTGCAGGTGGGACCAGGAGCCGTGGATGAGCTCCGCCAGGGCAGGCCTGCCCCACAGGGAGCCTGAAGTCACACGTGTGGGCTTGGTGTCTGATTTCTTTCACTGAGAGTGCTGCCCAGGTTCATCCGTGGTGTAGCATGTGCCAGTGTTTCATTCCTTTTCACGGCTGAGCAGTGTTCCACTGCGTGGGTGGACCCCAGCTTGTTTGTTTGTTCCCAAGTTGAGGAACATTTGAGCTGTTTCCACTTTTCAGCTGCCGTGAATAGTACTGTTATGAAGGTTCGTGTTCACGTTTTTGTGTGGACATGTTTTCCACTTGTTTTGGGTAGATATATCTAGATGTAGCATTCCTGGGTCATATGGTAACTGTGTGGTTAGCTGTTTGGGGAACTGCCAGGTTGTCTTCCAAAGCGGCTGCCCCATTTAGCAGTCGCTTTACAGCAGGGCGTGAGGGCTCCCATCCCCGCGCCCTCGCCAGCACTTGTTCTGACTTTCTGATTCCAGCCAGCCAGGTGGTGTGCGTGTTCCCTCGTTCTGATTTGCATTTCATGACAACTGATGCACAGTATCCTTTCCTGTGCTTGTCGGCCTCTCCTGTGTCTTCTTTGAGGAAATGTCTGCTCAGATCCTTGCCCATTTTTTAATTGTCTTTTTACTAGAAGAGTTTCTTGTACAGCCTAGATAAGAATCCTTTATTTTCTCCCCCCCCGTGGGTTGTCTTTTCACTTTCTCAGTGTTGTCCTTTGAAGGACAAATATTAACTTCGAAGCCCAATTTATCTATTCTCTTCTTTTGCTTGTACTTTTGGTGTCAAATGTAAGAAATCATTACCAAATCCAACGTCATGAAGATTTACCTTTAGAGTCAGAGTTCTTACCTTTAGGTCTGGTCTGTTTTAAGGTCACATTTGTATATGGCATGAGGCAGCCTGAGGTTTTTTTAAGCGAAGGTCACAGTATCAGAAATTAAAGGCCTGGGGCCGGCCCCATGGCCAAGTGGTTAAGTTTGCATGCTCCACTTCGGTGGCCCAGGGTTTCGACAGTTCGGATCCTGGGCACTGACATGGCACCGCTCATCAAGCCATGCTGAGGTGGCATCCCACTTGCCACAACTAGAAGGACCCACAACTAAAAATACACAATTATGTACCAGGGGACTTTGGGAGAAAAAGGAAAAATAAAATCTTAAAAAAGAAATTAAAGGCCTTTTCTTTTTTTTCTTTTTTTTTTTTTGAGGAAGATTAGCCCTGAGCTAACATCTGCTGCCAATCTTCCTCTTTTTGCTGAGGAAGACTGGTCCTGAGCTAACACCCATGCCCATCTTCCTCTACTTTATATGTGGGACACCTACCACAGCCTGGTTTGCCATGCGGTGCCATGTCCACACCTGGGATTCAAACTGGTGAACCCCAGGCCGCTGAAGTGGAATGTGCACACTTAACCGCTGCACCACCAGGCTGGCCCCTAAAGGCCTTTTCTATGGTAGTTGAAACAGTGGTTCTCAACCACTGCAGTTTAGCCCCCAAGGGGACGCTTTTGGTTGTCATGCCTGGGGGGTGCCGCCCACAGAACAAGCAACTCCAAGTGTCATTAGCATGAGGCCAGAAAACCCACTTCAGAGACCCCTGTCCAGGATGGATGGTGGAGTGGGCGGGTCACAGCTCAGTGTTTGCACAGGCTGAGTACTTGGCTGTGGGGCTCCCTCCAAGGTGGACATGGAAGCTGCTGAGCTTGCATTTATTTCACCAGAGAGCCGTGATCCGCCACGTGTGGGCTGGTGGCGGCAGTGCTGATGCGCTCCCTCTCAGTTCTAGGTGCAGGGGCCGAGGTGGACTACCTGGAGCAGTTCGGGACTTGCTTGGTGAGGGCCCCGCACCTTCACGGCCGCCCTTCCTGAAGGAGGTGTCTCCAAAAGGGACGCTTTCTAGACTCGCCCCATGCCACTGTCACAGCTCAGAAGCCACTGCAGTTTTTCCGGTCAGACATCAGCAGTGTCCACATCTACCAGGATGTGGCCGACCCAGTGCCATGATGGTTGTCTGGGTCTCTGCAGGGCCCCTTTTCCTGCAGCTTCTCTCCTGAGCTGCATCCCGTGGTCCCAGCGGGTCCCCTGCTGGCCGCTCACCCAGAGGCAACCTTGAGCACACTGCTCCTCTGCTGGGGACAGTCCCACCTTGGGAGGGGTCTCACTGTGTGTCACAGTCTCCCGGGCCCTTTGCCCAGTGAGCGAGGCCCCACACCCTTGGGGCTGTTGTTTGTCAGGGACTCCACAAACCCATTGACGTGCCCGCCTCCCTCAGTTTAAAGAGTCAGCCCTGAGGAAGCAGTCCTTATACCTCAAGTTCGACCCGCTCCTGATGGACAGCCCTCAGAGACCTGTGCCCGTGGTCCCTGCGACAGACAGGTGCGCCCCTCAGTCTATGGGGCTTGGGGTGGGCGGGCTAGCAGGCGGCCATTACCAGGTGCACCGGCGATCAGAGACTCCCAGGTGAAGGGGGGATGTTCGTGGCTCAGTCTCTGAAAAGCAGGCTCAGAGGAGCTGGGGCCGCTGGGGGGCAGGCAGGGTGACTGAAAAGGAACAGTCAGTGGAGCTCTGGCCTGGAAGTCAGTCACAGTCAGAGCAGCGCAGGCAGCAGTGAGCAGGAGGAGCGAGCCCTCTGGCCGTGGGTCATGTCTGGCCCACTGCCTTTTTCTATAAATAAAGTTTTATTGGCACGCAGTCACACTCATTCCTTTACGTATCTGTGTGGCTGCTTTAGCACTTAAAGCAGCAGAGCACAGGCAGTCACAACAGAGGCCATGTGGCCCACAAATCCTAAAACATTTGCTCTCTGGCCCTTGGGGAAAACCTGAGCAGAGCCCTGCTCTGGAAGAAAACAAGGCGTCTTGATGTTCTGGTCTGGTCTCTCAGTGTGCAGGACGTGGACGCGCCCTCGGGAAATCCGCCTGCCGCCAATCTCGTGGAACTTGACTTCCTAGGCCCTCCGGATGTGCCTGTAAGTGCTTCCTCCCTTCTGTGGTGTAAAGAGATGTGTGTTGTTTTAAGAGCCTGGGTTTTATCTTCCAGGGATGTGCAAGTTTCAGAGGGTCACTTGGGGGCTGCAGGGCCGCTCCTTGTCACAGGTCACTCACCGTGCTCTCCCGGGAACCTCCTAGCCTCCGAGGGCCTGTCTTCCCTGATAACAGGTCGGAAACAGAGGTGAATGCAAGAGGAGCTTTTGCCCAGCTGGTCTCTGTCACCCCTGCAGGTGCTGGACCCACCTTTGTGTGTCCTCGGGCCCGGGGGTCCACTGCTGCCCGTGGGACCCATCGTGGACGTACTACAGTACAGCCAGAAGGACCTGGATGCTGTGGTGAGGACAGGGCGTAGAGGAGGGTGGTTTCCCAGAGTGCTGCCCCCACCTGTTGGTTACGGCCCTGGGTGTGGTGTCCACGGACTGCTCCAGAGACCCATCCAGAGCTAGGAGTGGATGGCTCTGAGCACTGGCCTTTCCCAGGCTGCTGCAGGTGCCATTGCATGTCCACTTACTGAGCCCCCGGCCCATCACCCAGTTAGCTGAAAGTCCTGTTTCCACCCAGCTTCTCACGGAGAACCTGTTCACATGCTGAGGGTCTGAACGTCCATGTGCCCCTGTTCATGTGTCCTCCATAGGCACTGCTCTGAGCCACCCTGGGGATGGCAGAGTAGGACAGCTGGCAGGACTGAGCTTCAAGCCCCTGAGTCCCCTCACTGCCCCAGTGATGCCCTGGGTGGTGTCTGACCAGGCCCCTCCTCGGTAGACCTGTGTGCTGGGCCCAGGCTGGGACATGCACTTGCCCAGAAGCGCCCAGGCTGCCTCCACTGGCAGCTGTGTCCTCCTGGGTCTCGATGCCCCATGGCCACCTGCCTGCTCAGAGTTGGCCCAGCAGCTCACAGCTCAGACCATCTGCGGTCCAGGCTGGCGTTCTCTCTGCCACTGGGCCCCTCCCCTCTGCAGGCTGCTCTCCCAGCCTCCCTGTAACAGGAGGCCTCCCCTACCCATACCCACCACACACAGGCATGGGCTCCTGGGAGCCAGTGGGACCCCTAGTACACACCTGCCCACGAAGGGGAGCCCTCTGGGCTCTGACAGGTGGACACCCCAGGAGACATGCTCTCTCACTTGGCACCTGCTGGCCCTACCACAGCAGCCACCCTGTAAGGGGACATCTACCAAGTGAGGCACAAGGCCTGACTGGGCTCCTTGCAGCCCATCCCCTGACCTGACTCAGACACGTCGCCCCAGAGACCAGGGGCCCGGGAGGGGTGCCCAGCACCAACTTGGTGTGTGGTTGTGCAGGTGGAAGCAACACAAAAAGAGAACCTGTCACTCAGGAGCGAGTGTGAGGCGCTCCAGGCGAAGAACCTGGAGATGGGGAAGATCATGGATGGGTTTGAGAGGATGGTGTACCAGGCGATGGGTGAGTGCCAGGCACGCGCAGGCCCCTCTTCCTAACAGCAGCCCCCCTGGGAGCGAGAGCTGCCCGCGGCCTGCAGCCCCTGTAGAGGAGCTGCCGAGGCCAGTGCAGGCATGGCTGGCGGTCAGGTGGTGCCATACAGCTGGCACTACTCAGCCCCCAAATTGGTGAGCCCCTGAAGCTGGGGCCGTGGTGGGAAGCAGATAGGGTCCCTCCATGGGCGCTGCATCTTCGCTCAGCCCCCGCACCCTGCCAGGTGGCTGTGTGTCCAGCTGCAGCCTCTGTGGGTGTTGGGCACTGGGTGTGTCCAGGCTGGGGCTGGGGGGTGGGAGCACCGGCCCTTACCCCAGGCACCACTCAGGCTCTCAGAGGCCCCCAAATGTGGGGACCAGCTGCAGAGTCACCCCAGGTGTCCCTGTGGGTCTCGGCGCCACCCCTCTTCCTCAGGACCTCTGCTGTTGGGCCCTGGGTTCCCTGTCCAGCCCCTTAGGCTCCGGCTGGAGCTGGTGTTGAGAAGATGGCTGTTTTCTGGGCACTCATGCCCCTGGCCCTGCTCCTGGGAATCACGGGGGAGGGGCCTCGTCACCGTGCCTCTACCAGGATCCCAGGCGAGCCTTGGCCAACACGCCTCTCCTTACCACCACTCCCCTCCCCTCCTGCTCGTCGTTTGCGGCACCTGCGTGTGGGTGACCTCTAATCCCGAGTGGTTGCTCTCCTTTTCTCAAGAGGAGGCTCAGAAACAGAAGGAACTTGCCAAAGCTGAGATCCAGAAGGTTCTCAAAGAGAAAGACCAACTGACTGCAGACCTGAGCTCCTTGGAAAAGTCTTTCTCTGACCTTTTCAAGCGGTTCGAGAAACAGAAGGAGGTGATCGAAGGCTACCGCACGGTAGGTGGTGCCACACCTGTCCTCCCCAGAGCCCTGGGTGGGCAGTGGTCGCTGACCGTGCTGGGCTGCCCTGTGTCCTCACTTGCTGTGGGTTAGAGCCCCAGCCCCGTCAGGCTGGAGGCCGTCTCCACACCCTGGTCCTTTGTGAAGGGAACGCAACTCGGCACCTGGCCGCATGTTCCCCTGCACCAGGGCTGCGAGGCCAGTCTGGCCAGTGGGCTGGCGAGGTGCCGTCTGCCTGGGGAGGCGCCAGGTACGTTAACAGAGGAACCACAGGGTACAGCAGCTGAGGGAGTGCCCAGATGTGCAGTGGGCCCCAAGGAGCCAGCAGCTGCCTTCTGCAGGAGGGCCTGGGCCCAGTTGGGGCCACACACAGGGCTGCCAGGCAAGGGACAGCACATCCTAGGCATGAGGCCAGGACAGGGCTCCCCACACACACCGACCCCAGCTGGACCCCTGCCTCCCTTGGCATTGCTCCAGTTCTCTCTGTGAGGGGAGATACCTAAAGAAGCTGATACACCTCCCAGAGCGCAGAGGGAGGGCACCCACACAGCAGAGGGCAGCACAGGGATGACCCACAGTTACTGAGCTGGGCTTGGGGAATGAGCGCGAGCTCGTGGAAGTGGTGGTAGAGGCACAGTAGCCCGGCCTCCTGGGGAAGGGCTGGGCTGGACCTGCAAGACGCTGCCTGATGTGTGGGAGGAAGAAGCTGGCCGTGACTGCAGAGGGTACGGCTGAGGTGGTGCCGTCACCACAAGGGGAGGGCCCTTGGGTGGCCCTGGAAGTCTGTTGGACTGGAACCAGCAGGCCCTGCAAGGTTGTAGCTGAGCTCATGGCGTCTCGCCTCAGAGTCTGGGGGGCGGTCAGTGGCCGTTTCTGGCTGCCGGGCAGAAGCCAGCCCAAAGGGTCTATGGAAGAAAAGGTCAACCTTCCATTTCTTCTAAGATAGCTTTCCAAATAATGTCCGACACAGCGTAACAAGGTACACAGGAGACAGGAAAGTCCGAGTGGAGATCAGAAATAGTCACTGGAAACAGCCCCAGGGCTCCAGGTGTGAGTGTACACAGAGGAGGCCGGTGGTGGAAGTGCCCTCAGTTCTGCCCGCAAGCAGTCGGCAGGCCTGGCTGTGCCCCAAAGTCTGTCAGTGCTCCCAGCTGGGGTGCGTGGCAGGGATGGGAAGCAGGCCCCTTCTGGGAGAGGCAGACAGTACATTTGGCTTGAGGGTGCTCCGCCCCAGCAGCCTTCCTGCTGGCAGCGTCCGGCCCTGTCCTGGGGTGGCCAAGCCACAGTCTGACGGTGTGGGCTCCCTCCCAGGGCTTCCTCGCACACCTCATCCCGTCTTGGAGGACACACATACAGACTTTAAAATAGCTGTTGTCTGTATTCAAAGGAGTATTGTAGTCAAGACCTCAAAACTAGAGGAGAACCAGACGGACGCTCTGAACTGGGAAATATGCCAAAACTTAAGATGGGCGCCTGCGGGTGAGCTTGGCCGCCAGGAAGCTTCTCCATGGGCAGGGGAGGGGCCGCCGAGCAAGGGCCTGGCCGCGTCCCTGGGGCTGAGGAGGGAGAAGAGGGAGAGGTGGGCTAGGCAACGAGAAGGCCTGACCCGCGTGTGACCGAGAGCTGTGGGGCCACACGGCTCACTTTGAAAGAGCTGGCCGAGAACTTTCCACAGCCAGGAGACAAGGCCACAGGTCTCGAGCAAACACTGTTCTTGAGACCTGGTACCTGATGGGCAAGTGCTGGACGCTGGGGGGCAGGGCATTGAGAGATGGAGCAGTGTGACGAGCAGACGGTGGCAGGGGTGCGATCCTTCACACTGAGTCTTGGAAGGAGATGGAGTGGCCTACTTTCTGCCTCCGCCCGAAGTTGGTGTCATCACCTGTAGCCGGGCATGCGACTGCCTAGGAGGCCGTCCCCACGTGGCCCTCAGATAGACAGCCATGTCCCTGTGTCCAGATGTTCCCTACTGTCGTCTTCCCTTCTGGGGCCAGCAGGGAGACCTGGCCCCTGAAGTGGGGGGCTTGCGGGAACTGTCCGTGGACCTGGTGCATGGCCCACTTTCTCCCACGGCGCCTGGGCATAGTGGGGGGGTGCACAGGTGGGCTCTATGTGCCAGGCAGGCTGAGGGAATGGGCAGGGGGCCTGTAGAGGGTGACAGCAGCCGTCGAGGGGTCTGGTGTCAAGCCTGGCTTCAGGGGACCGTCCACAGGAGGCCTGGGGCTGTGTGGAGGGGTCTTTACCAAAATAAAAATGGGAAGCGTTTCCGCGTGGCCTTCCTCATCTTCCGAGGAGGCTCGAGCTGCTGTTCCACTAACGTCCCAGAGGGCCTGTCCACACCTGACCCCGGGACCCCCAAGTCAAGCCTGGGCAGTCGCAAACAGAATAGTGCCCTGTTAGCCATTAACATCTGCGCGTTACTTAAAGAATGAAGAATCGCTGAAGAAGTGCGTTGAGGATTATATAGTGAGAATTGAAAAGGAAGGCCAGAGATACCACGCGCTAAAGGCCCACGCGGAAGAGAAACTCAAGCTGTGAGTGCTGCGGGGAGGGGAGGACACAGCGGGCAGGAGACAGGCGGGGAGGATGAGGGAGCCTCCGCACTCAGCCCTGCCCTCTGCTTCTCCAGGGCAAACGAGGAGATCGCCCAGGTCCGGAGCAAGGCCCAAGCAGAGGCCCTGGCCTTCCAGGCGAGCCTGAGGAAGGAACAGATGCGCATCCACTCGCTGGAGAAGACCGTGGAGCAGAAGGTGGGCTCAGGGGACCCAAGGCTTCCAGGCTGACCAGGAGGGGAGGACCACTCCTCTTCTGGGACCTGCCCTGTAGCAGGGATGGTCAGGCAGTACCTTCTAGAAAGCCTCTGTGGCCTGCTCCCAGGCCGGGCCTCTCTACTCCTCCTCAGCCCCTACATCCCGGGGCCAGGCCAGACAAGCGCCTTGGCCAGGTGCTGTGCCTGAGGGTGTCATGAGAAGTCTGGGGATCCCACTTTTCTCCTTCAGACTAAAGAAAACGATGAGCTGACCAGAATCTGTGACGACCTGATATCCAAGATGGAAAAGATCTGACGTGGAAGCCCCTGACCCGTGCCCATCCTGTCTGTCTGTCTGTGTCTGTCCAACTATTAGGTTTCATGTTCTTTCTTCTCTTAACCTCAACTCACTTTTAAACTAGTTTGCTTTAAAAAGAAGACTAAATAAAGTTTCCGTTAAGTTTAAGCACTGAACTTGCCCTGGTTTTGATTAAAATGAAGCTTTCCAGCCTTGGCGGAGCCGACCCACAGCTGCTGTCACCCACTGTGCCTTCGGCCCTACCCTGCACCTCGTAGCTGCCCAGTGGGTGGGCAGACGGCCGGCCCTGCTCAAGGGACGGCCTGAAGGGCTCCGGTTCCGCCCTGTCTGCCCCTGCCTGCCCCTGCCTTCTCCCATCAGCCGCATGGTTCTGGGGTGGGGAGGGTGTGTCTCTGCCTTGTGACCACAGAGCAAAAGCCAAAGGGACTCAAGCTGTAGTGTACAGAAGTAAACCACACCGAGCTGAGCTGGTGGTTGGCTTGGTATCACTTGGCGAGGCTGCAGGATCCCGATAATGGATCACTCACAAGGTTTGGCTGAGGTATTTTGTTGTTGGGGTTAATTAACACAGTCAGTCATAAGGACCATCCTCAATCACGTGGGCCTCGTCCTGTCTGTTGAAAGGCCTTGAGAGCAGAGCATTCGTTGAGGGAGGAGAAGTCTGTCTCCAGCTGTCAGCTCCTGCCTGGCAGACTCAGGTTTCCCCCCAGACGTGCACTCATCAGCCTTCCTGTGAGAAAAGCCTCTTGGAGGAGGATCAGATAAGACAGATGAGGTTGTGGAGATCTGGCTCCTCTGGAGAACTCTGAGCAGAACAGACATTCGTAACTCACGACAAAAGCTCTATCTCTACAAGCGGGGTCTCCGAGTCGACACCCCAGGCCCCAGTGGGCATTCGGGCTGCATCTCAGGCCCCCGGGCCTGCTCCAGAGGACCCTTTGAGTGGCCTGAGCACTGTCCTTACTTTGGTCTCTCATTCACTGACCACGTGGCACAGGGCATGGGGCCGAAGGGGGCCCTCACAGGCTGGGACAGGTACAGGGGGCATGAGGCAGCCCCCAGGAGCCCTTCTGACTGGGCAGAGGCCCAGCCTGCTTTGGTATCAGGGGACCCCGGCCCCTGGACACAGACGGACAGAGAGTTGGCTGGATGCTGGTCTCTGGGGCCCTGAGATGTGGCCCCATACCCTGGAGCCATGTCCTCACACCGTGGCTCCAGAACCAGCCAGAGGTCGTGGGGCCTCCTGAGCGCCTGACCGGTAGGTGTGGGCGGGCCGCAGATCTGCATTGCTAGCCCGTGGCAGGTGGTGCTGGTGCTGCTGTCCTCAAGAAGCAGGCAACAGGTGCAGGCGAGTGCACATGCCTGGCCACGGATAAGGAAACGCTGACCCCCAGGCCTGAGGCGACTGCCAACCAAAGCAACGTCGTCTCCCATCAACAGGAATGGGGAGGGGGCCTCCCCACACAGGGACCTGGGCTGAGGCGCGCCCAGTCACCCCACCATTGAGGGTGCCGGCCCAGACCTGCCGCCATGGTTGGCTGTGACTCAGGGCTGGTGACCAGCCTCCTCAGGGCTGACCCGCAGGTGGACAGAAGCAATGCGCCCAGCTGCCACCAGGGGTCGCTGTGGGCTGTGAGCTGCAGCGAAGGCACAGGGACCCTGTGGTGACGTCCTCGCTGGGGAGCTCCACCGTGGGGCTCTGGCTGGCCAGTGGAGTGTCCAGGACCCCACGGGTGGAGGGTGCATTTGTGCTCAGCGCATTCGGGGGAAAGTGCCTGGTATGGGGACAAAAGGCCAGGCAGGGGATGGGGACCGGGGCAGGGGGCAACTCTGGGAGAGGCAGTTCCAGGCCTCTCCCACCTCTCCATCCTGTCCCCCTCAGCCCCATCATCTCCCCCATCCCTGTGGTACTTCCCATCTGGTCTCCCCTGCTGCCCTCATTCTCAGTCCAGACACTAGGAGAGTCCTTTGATAACAGAGTCATGACATCCTTCCTGTGCTCAAGAACCTGCCATGGCTCCCAGCTCCAGGTATAAAGACCAAGCCCATGGACTGGGCCAGCAGGACCATCACTTCTCTGCTTAAAAGCCACTTCTCAGGGAGGCCTCCTTGACACCCCCGATGCAAACCAGGTATGGCTGGGGGTGCTGGCATCTGGGGACCCCTCCCACCATCCCCACCCAGGCCAGACCCAGGACACGGGTCCTCATTGTAAAGAAGGCATAAGTGTTCCACCCGTGCGGAGGCTAGCCCTCACTGCATCCCAGCAGGCAGGCCTGGCTGCCCACATGAACGGATCAGCTCCTCTGCTCAGGGTTCTGTGATCCCTCGTCACACTGGGCCCCTCCCCAGAAGGACCCAGGCTCCTGCCCTCAACATGCAGTGCCCACACAATCCCAAACCTGGTAGCCCCACACCTGCCCCCACCTCATGTCAGCCCTACCCCTGCCCCTCGACAAGAACCTCCCCATCCCACTCACCCTGCAGAAGGACCCCCCACTCCTGACAGGTACCCCCACATCTCAGCCCACCTCTCAATAGAATAGGGTGCACTCCCACCCAGGAGGAGCTTAGAAGCTGAGGAGACTACAAGAGCCTGTAAAGGCCCACTTCACAGACAAGGAAATTGAGGCCTACGGGAACCAGTCGCCATTGGCTGGGGAGGGGCCGAGCAAAGCTCAGGGAACGGGCAGCACCTCTTCTGCCTGGGGTGCGGGGGAGCTACAGAGGCCTGGGTGGACGAGGAGCCGGTAGGGCCTGCAGCATTGGGGCTCAACAGCTGCCCCGTGGCTCGGAGAGCTGTGGACAGCCGAGCCACTGCTCCTCGGTCCTCACCTTCCCACGGGAGGGTCTGGCCAGAGGGAGGGTGGCGGCGTGGCTACAGGGCTCCCACTTCCCTTTGCAGGGTCAGGGCTGCTCTGAAGGGGCCTGGAGGGGCATCCTCCTCACCCAGCTCGGCCTGTCTGGTCTCTCTGGCCACTCTGAGAGCTGTCCAAGGCCCTGTCCCCTGCTGGGGCCTCTCTGAGCTGGGCCAGGAGTCTGCCTGTTGAAGGCCACGAGGGGCGTCTGGCCGCACGGAGGACACAGGCCATCCAGCAAGCCGTCCTGGGCCGGAGCCTCTCTCTGGGACAAAGGGGCCTTGTGTGGCTGAATGGGTGTTTATCCTGGAGCCCAAGTGAACAGGCCGCAAGGCCGGGCGGGGGCCCTGGCACTGGCCTTCTGCGGGTAAACACGACCCGAGCCGGGCACACAGCAGCAGGTCTGGACTTCCACCCCCCTGCGTGCCCTGCACAGCGACACCATCAGCACCACGGGGCCTCCTGCCAGTATGGGGACATGGGGAAATGGCAGCTGTCCTGGGGGGCCACCTCGGAGTCGCCATTGCTGAGTAGGAGGGAAGAATTATCAGTGAGACAGCTTCGGAGGCCTTGTGGACCGAGCCTCTGAGGGGCTGCCTCCCAGGAGCAGGGCTGCCCCCAGCTGCCCAGGCATGGGAGGTGCGGCTTTCCAACCCCTCCCCGTGGCGCGGTGGGCCTGGGCCACCAGAGACCTGGACAAAGGCCCCCAGTCTGCGGTGGAGTCCCCGTATCATGGACTGAACGTCTGTGTACCCGAAACTCGTGTGTTGAAGCCCTAACCCTCAAGGGGATGGTGTCAGGAAGCAGGTCTTTGGGAGGTGATCAGGGTTAGACGAGGTCGTGAGGATGGGGCGCCCACAACGGGATTAGTGTCCCTACAAGAAGAGGAAGAGACGAGATCTCTCACTCCCATGTGCAGGCCAGGAGGCAGGTCCTCACCCTGAAGCACATTGGCCATCACCTTAATCTCGGACTTGCAGCCTCCAGAGCTGTGAGAAGTGAATGTCTGTTGCCTAAGGCGCTAGTCAGTATTTTGTTACAGCAGCTGAGCTGACCAAGACACCCACCGAGACGAGGGCTGCCTGGCCTGAGGCCCACCCACTGCCCACCTGTCGTCCCTGCAGCTGTGGCCATCCACACCCTGAGCTGGTGGCCCAGGGGGGCTCCAGCCACTCGAGGAGAAGCCCAGGTCTGCGGGGCACCACTGTCCACCCCCACCCCTCTGAGAGGCTCCCCTGAGGCCGAGCTGGTGTGGGTAATCCTCTCACGCCCTCCTCCACCCAGGCCCTCCCTGGCTGAGTGCCCTGGGTGGGGGCGGGATGGGGTGCAGGGAGATGGGTCAGAACAGGCCAACCATAGCACCTCCTGCCACACCCCTCCCCTGGACCCACACCCCACTACCTGCCCACCTGCAGGTCACCCCCAGCCATTGCCTCCCCCTAAAGTCAAGTGCTGCCTCCACTCGCAGCTGCCCCCAGCCTAAGCTGAGCCCCAAATTCTCCGTGGCCCCTCAGAGTCCCAGTGAAGGAACATGGCTCCAGGGGTTGGCCACCCCATCCATGTCACGCCACCCTCTGAGAAGGACCCGCTGGTGACCTTTGTCCCCACAGGTGCCCATGTGACCTGGGCACTCAAACCTGGGCTCTGACCTCCCTCACTGGCCCCTCAGGCTGCCCTGGAGGGGCTGGGCTCATGCCCCTTTTGTCCTGTCGGGAAGGTCCCAAAGGGCAGAGCCCAGCAGGCTGCCATGCCACTCAGAAAACAGGAGCGTGCTGGGGAACAGCCAGCCTGGTCGCCGCAGTTGCTGGACAAGGCCAGAGAAGAGGGTCCTGACACAGATGAGGCTTTTCTTGGGTGTTGGGGTGTGGGGCTCACACATTGGGGTGTATCCACAACGGGGAGAGCATGCCTATAGGGGCTCCATGTGTGGGGGATGGGAAAGTGCATCCTGGCCCTGGCTCCTAGCAGCCTCTATCATTCCGACCCCATATCCCAGGACCCCTGCCCTCCCAGATGCCAGCTGCCCCAGCCCCCACGCTTTTGGCCCAGGCTGCTGCGGCCGCCCAGGAGTTGTTGGGCCAAGTGACCTGCAGAGGGCGATGTTGGGCCGGCTGAGCTGCAGAGGGCGATGGGCCGGCTGAGCTGCAGCCGTTTGGGGAGGGTCCAGCCTGGCCTCCTGCGCCAGGGTCTTCTGGGTCTTCCAGATCTCTACCCTGGGGCGTGAAGGGATACTTCCCCATTGGGCCCTGCCTGGCTGTCGGGGGCAATGGTCCTCCCCCCGCCGAGCTCTCCTCTGTCTAGTGGACCCCCGTGTACCACCCAGACTCCCCCAAGCTTATGAAGGGCAGGCCTGGCCACTGTAGGAGAGCCCAGCAGGAGGGCCCAGGCCCAGGGCAGGTGAGGGGCCAGCCACCCTAGCCACCATTGCCCACTGAGGCTCTAGGCAAGCCTGGAAGCGGGGCTGCTGGACGAGGTCCATGGCAGGGCCTCAGCCCCCTCCCTCCCCGGCCCAGTCCTTGTCCAGCGATGTTCTGAGGAGAAACCCCATGGTGGGGTGGACGCTGCACCCTGACCCCTTGAACCACCAGCCAGGGACTCAGCACAGAGTGTGCTGGGCTCATGGCTCCCACCTCCAGAGTTCTTCAGGAGTGAGCCAGACTCATCAGAGACACACACCCTGTCCCCAACCTGGCACTGGGCACCAAGCTGGACAGTTCACTGGTGTTCATGGGGTGAATGAATGAATGGATGGATGTGCGGACACCAGGGACCCCATCAGGCCCCCTTGCTCTAGGGCAGGGGGTAAGATGAGGGCAGCGTCATGCCCCCTGCCCACAGTGGGTGGGATAACAGGACATTTGAATGCATGTGTGAGTGAGTAAATGAGTGAGGGAGGGAGGGAGGTAGAGAGTGAGTGAACAAGTGAGAGAGGGAGTGAGTGAGTGAGTGAATGAGTGAGTGAGTGGGCAAGTGAGTGGGCGA
>NC_060269.1:154503659-154514084 GCF_021613505.1 Equus quagga | reverse complement strand
GTGAGTGAATGAATGAGTGGGTGAGTGAGTGAGTGAATGAGTGAATGAGTGAGTGGGCAATTGGGAGAGTGGGCGAGTGGGCAAGTGGGCGAACGAGTGAGTGGGGTGTGCCCAGCGTGGCAGTGGCCAGGTTCCCACTGTGGTGTCCTCAGGGCACCCCGTCCTGCCAGAGGCCTGTCCCTCCCCTGCAAGCCCTTCCTCATCCACTGGAGGCCCGTCCGTCCCCCCCACGCCACTCCCTGGCCCCATGGACACTGTCTGGACCCCCCAGCCAGCTCCCGGAGCCCACTCTGCAGGGATAGAGATGGGGGCAGGTAGGACTATGGGGGAGGGCGCTCATGTGAGACACTCAGCCAAGGGGTCTCCAGACCTGGAAGAAAGGGCTCCTGTGTGGGGCTGAGTGGGCCACCTCACCTGCTGACGGGCATGGCCTGGGCCTGCATCCACCCGCTGGGTCTTCAAAGGCGCGGTGTCCATCCTTTCGTGGGGCTGGCCCGGGCCTGCCTGGGCACTGTTCTGGCAGCAGCCACCTTGTGGGCAGCATTCCAAGGGGGCAGGGGGTCTGCGGGGCAGGGTGGGGGGTCCTGCACACAGTGTGGGAGAGCCTGAGGGCAGAGAGCTGGGGTCACAGCGAGCTGGGGTCCCACCAGAGGGCGCCCTTTCCCTGGTATGCCCGCCTGCGGGCGATGGGGAGGGGCGTGGCAACCTCAGTGCCTCGGGCTGAGTCAGGAGGTCCCACAGGCGGGTATGACCCTCTGGCCTGCGGGGACACAGCAGCAGGGGGGCTGAGGGGAGCCTGATGGGCCCCAGGGCTTCCACCTGGCGTGTCTCTCTCTCTTTTTTTTTTTTTGTGAGGAAGATTAACCCTGAGCTAACTACTGCCAATCCTCCTCTTTTTGCTGAGGTAAACCAACCCTGAGCTAACATTCATGCCCATCTTCCTCTACTTTATATGTGGGACGCATACCACAGCATGGCTTTTGCCAAGCAGTGCCATGTCCACACCCGGGATCCGAACCGGCAAACCCTGGGCCGCCGAGAAGCAGAATGTGTGAACTTAACCACTGCGCCACCTGGCTGGCCCCTGGAGTATCTCTTGACCTCGGGACTGCCTGCCCCTGTCCAGAGCCGTCTGCCCCCTTCCCCACCCCCCACCCCCGGCCCATGCCCAGGTGCTGAGGCCCCGCCTGCCCCTCACAGGGCCGGCTCCAGAAGGCAGCAGTGGTGCTGAGGATGAGGTGGGGCAGCGGCTGTCAGCACTGAGTAGACCCCCACCCAGACTCCTACCAGCCCCCAAGGCAAGTGTCCCCATCAGTCAATGGCGGGGTGGGACCCTGAGACTCTTAAGATTGCTTCGCACACTTGATTCAGTCATTCATGACAAAGGGGAGCTGACCACCTACTCAATTCCAGGCACTGTTCCAGGCCCTGGGGGACAGACGGGTCCAGTCCCTACTGTGGTGGACCTGACCTCCTGGCTGGGGGTAGGGTGAAGGGAGCAGACAGTGAAGGAATAAACAGGCAAAATCAGAACATGTCTGGAGAGGCGGGGACGGTGCCATGGGGGAGGGGGCAGGAGTGGGGAGGAAGGGGTACAGGTCATTTGGGGGGCTCCAGGTGCTCTCTGCAGCCAGGAAGGTCTGCCTGCTTCTTCACAGCATCCCTTGCCCCAACCCCTACACACCATGGAGCTCACCGCCTCCGTTAAGCTTCCTGGGCTGGGGTACTCACTCCCCACCTATGCCAGCCAGGCAGAAGCTCTGGGATCCCTGGTATGTTCAAGGCCAGAGCAGCAGGGAGCACAGGAGAGGGACCAAGGTGGTCTTACTCCCACCTTGGGAGAGGGCCGGCCCCTGTACCTTGGCAAGGCCCAACATTCCCACGGGGTGCAGGCAGCCCCATCCCTGACTGGCCCAGCAGCTCACCAGTGGGCCTGGGAGGCTGGTAGTTGGGCTGGCCCAGCTCTGCCCCTGCTCTGGGACCCTAGGCAGGGCCCTTGCCCTCTCTGTGCTGCCAGAGGTTGTGGGCCAATGACCCTCAGGCTCCTCTGGACCTGGAAGGCGGCCTCCCACCAGGGGCTAGCTCCCTACCCAGGATGGGCCGGGTTGTCCTGCACCAGGCCAGGCAGACCCAGCACCGGGTGGGCCCGAGGAGGGGGGCACCTCTTGCATAAGCGCCATGCTGGGGAGGCCTTGAGGAATCAGAAACACATGGCCAGGCCGGCCCAGCGTCCCTGTGTCCCTGCGTCCAGCCCTCAGGCAGCTCACCAGCAGAGCCAAGCCAGGGCAGACCCAGATGGCAGGGATCCGCTAGGCCCTCCTGCCCCCACTCTCCCGTCTGCACCAGGGACACGCTGTCTGGTCTCAGCCCCTCCGTCACCCGGCTTGGCTTGCTTGCTTCCTCCACCTCATGCCTTTGCACCCAACCTTGTCGGGTTAAGGTGGGCCCTTGGAGGGTGTGCCTGACGGTCAGGGCTGCTCACAGGCGGGTGCCCCTCCTGGCCCAATAGCCCGGCATCTGGAGGACCTGGGCCTCTGGGCTTCAAGGAATGAATCAAAGACCCCCCCACCCCCAGCCACCGGGTCTTGGCTGTGCAACGCCTGGGAGGCAGGCTCTGGGGTTCTCTCGCTGGAGGACACTCAGCAAATGGAGCTGAGCCTGCAGCCTGTGGAGCAGAGGGCCCGGTGTCCAGGCCTGGTCGCCCCACATTGCTGATGAGGCCCAGGCCTGGGGACTGAGCTATGCTGCTCACCCCTCCTGTCCCTGGGGACACCACAGTGGGTCAGCCTGGGGTTGAGGGGCTTCTGAGAGGAGGGGTTCCTGAGGTGGGCTCTGGAGGGGGAGTGGGCATTGCCAGGCGGGAGCCTCTCTTCAAGGAGGCTTCGAACACCATTCAGTGCCCAACACGCCCGCCTCTCAGCTGCTGAAGGGGTCGCTGTGTCCCCCCCGGGGAGGCCCCTCCCAGCCCGAGGGCCGCCTGAGCCAGGCGGGCATGGGCCGGATCTGCACCCGCCCCAACGTGCCCACTGTGCAGCTTCCCTCCAGGAGCGCTCCCTGCGCGCCTGCCAGCAGCATGATCTCATCTCACCCCCGTCTCCCCCACCCCAGCAGGGCGGGCCGTGGCAGTACCCCACCCCACAGGCGACGTGACTTGCCCGAGGTCCCACAGCCATCTTGGCAGCTCCCCACCCTGCCCCAATCATCCGCCCTCCTCTGCTTCCTGGAAAGCCCCAAGGGTTCCCAAGCCCCCATGTCCTCGTATGGACAGTGACAACCCAGGGCAGAGCCCTGACGGGGAGCCGAGAACAGCGGGCGGCCAGCGGGCACCATGGTTAGGGGCCCAGCACAGGCTCGGTGGCACCAAAAGATGCAGTGACAGGGTGCAGGCTGTGCCCAGGGCAGGGGACACCAGGGGCTGGGCCTCGTCTGGTCAGGATCCCTGGGAGGGGAGGCCACCCCCGGCCCCGGGCAGAGGGAGGGCTCCATGAGGGAGGGCAGTTATGGTTATTGTTGTTGTTGACATGTTTCTCCTGAGCTCCAGCAGCCACCCTCTTGCCAAACAGGAAGCGCCGGGGGCTCTCCCCGCGGGCTGCCGGCCAGGCCTCCTCAGCGCTTCTGGGAACCCCCTCCCCACATGCTCAGAAAGCAGGAATGTGCCCTCACCCCGAGCCCAGGCTTGTCTGGTCCCAGGTGCCCCACCAGGCCCAGCCTGACGTGCCCCTCCCCCGACCAGGAACCGCTGGGTAAGGCCAGCTTCCTGGAGGAGGTGCCTTGGGCCTGGCTGGAGGCCGGATCAGGGTGGTGGCTGGTGGGCAAGGACTCCAGGCACGGCTTACCTCCGGCAAAGACAAAGCAGAGGGGACCAAGTGACGTGGAGCTGGGGCCCCAAGCCGGGGCTTCGCTCTCTCACGGTCCCCTCCTTCATGGTCAGGCTCTGGACCCCATCTTCACTCTGAAGTCCCCAGACCCCCAAACCCAGGCCACTGACCTCCACCAGCGGGAAGGAACCGACCGTCCCTCTAGACCAGCAGTGGTGACAGAGACAATAACCAGTGAGACCAAGCTCTCCTGCTGGGCAGGCCAGCTGTGTCTACACTCCTGCCTCCGGCCCATCCACGCAGGCCCTGTGCGTGGTCCCTCCAGCTGAGCCCCGTGTGGCAACCTTGGCTGGAGCCTCATCTGCTGGGGGCGGGGGGCTCTGGGAGGAGGCCCTCCCAGAACAGCTTGCACGGCCCTCTGCCCTTCCAACACTCTCTGCCTGTGAGTCCTGGGCTCCCCCAGCAGCTGAAGCAGGCGCATCCCCACTCCCCGGACCAGGAGACAGAGGCTCAGAGATGGTCCCACAGCTGGGGGACGTGGATGGAGGGTGCGAGGAGGGAAGGTCAGTGAGTCACTGCGCCTGGCTGGGCACCCTGCCTGGGGGCCCAAGTTCAGAGACACGGCCGGGGTGAGGAGGGATCTCAGAGAGTGGAGGGCGAGGACGGTGAACTCTGGGGCCTGACTTGTGAGAGATGCTGGGGGTGCTGTGGGGACTGGGTCTGGGGTGTGGGCCCCGGTGCCGGGTTGGGGGAAGCCTGGTGGGAGCCCAAAATGCAGCAGCCACCAGGCCCCAGAGAGTGATCATGGCCAGGGACAGTCTCTGAGCCTGCACAGGCTGGGGCAGGGACTGGGTGATGTGGTCTCCCCAGGCCTAGGCATGCAGGCCTCAGCTCAAACCCACGGGAGGCATGCTGTCCAGCCCATGTCCAGCTGCTCTCCCTGAGTGATGACCAGCACCCCATCCACCCCCAGGGCTTCCTTGCTGCCGAGGGCAGGTGGGGGGCACAGCCAGGCCAGGGCCTGTCACCCATTCTGAGCTACCTGTCCTGGGGGCCTGCACAGAAGGTCCCTGGGCTGGGATCCTGGGGAGCGCTGTGGGAGCCACCTCTTGGAGGACCAGGGAGCTGGGGGGCCTCCCGATCCTTTCCTGCTCCTTCCCCTCCCGGAGGGGCTGTGGTGTGGAGCCCTGCACAGTGACAGGACACAGCAGGCCTCTCCGGATGCTCAGGGCTGCCCCTCTGACCACCAATGCCAGCCCCAGGCCAGGGAGAGGCCAACAGACAACCCGAGCTGAGGGGCCAGGAGGGCAGCTGCTACTTGAGGTAGGGAGAGGGGACAGGGCCTGTGGCCACCTTGGCCCCCTCGGCGGAACCTGAGCTCAGGGTAGGATAAGAACTGGGCGTGGCAGGCTGACGGAGAGGCAGGGAGGGCTCCCTGGAGGAAGAGGCCTGCCCAGTACCAGCCCTGTGCCTGCCCCTTGGGCTCTGCCCGCAGGAGCCACCAGTTCCGGAGGCTTTGTTGGGCAGTGCTCATCGGCCCCTGGAGCCTGTGGTTTGAAGGAGGCGCCCGGGCTTGGGGATGGGCTGGCCCAGCTAAGCAGGCACCCCCCCGAGGCCCTCTCACACCCCAAACCTACCCTGGGCTCACACACACTTCTTAGAGACCAGGCTGATCCTCACATCTCACAGATGGGGATGTACAGGGCAGGGGACCCCATCCTAGGATGGGAGCATCCGCTGGGGAGTCTTCCTGGGGAAGGTGAAGCCTGAAGGATAAAGAAGCGGGAGAGGGAAGGGAGCTCCTGGGAGAGGAGGAGCAGGACCAAGCTGAGCGTTCTCACCACCGGCCACTCAGGCAGGAGACCCGGCTGGAGGAGAGCAGCCTCCGCTGGAGACAGGGACCTTGCTCGCAGGCCTGGGAGCAGCCGGTGCAGAGGATGCCCTCCATACGAACAGGATCACTCGGAGACAAGGGGCAGTGGGCACAGTGAAGCCCTCACCTGGGGCCTCAGAGGCTCCCGTGCTGCATGCTTCGCTGGAGGCCGTGAAGGCAGCCGGGGTTGGGGTCGGATGCTCCCCACACCCAACGTCAGCACGATCTGGTTTCATAACCAGCCTGGATTCCACTCCATTCGAGGAAGGAGCATAAAAACCCAATATATTTTAATTATATCTTTGAGGGCCACGAGCACAATCATTTCCAGATGGGGACCCCGTCGACAGCCGCTCTGCACTGGGCTGGGGTGGGAGGAGAAAAGCAGGACAGGACAGGCCCCCTCTAGGGTGACAGCGGCGCCTGTGGCACAAGGCTTACTGCCCAGCTCACTCCCAGGACAGGAGTGGCTGTTATTGGTCATGATTTCCATGTTATAGATGGGGAAACTGAGGCTCAGACCTACGGGGCTGTACAGCCTGAAGCAGGGATGTTGGTGCCCTGACCTGGGGCCCCGCCAAGCTGGGAGCTCCCTGGGGTGGACCTGCCCAGACCACACAGTAGGGGCCAACAGGAGCCCAGTGAGTCAGGGATGTGGGTCCCTCACACACTGGTCAGGAAGTGCCATCTCCGTGGGGAAGGGTCAAGCCCACCCTGGCTGCTGAATGCCAGCTCTGTCCTGGCTCCAGGTGAGCGGGGACTCGGCCTGAGCTCCCGTGTTCCAGCTGCGGCGTGGGACCCAGAGCTGGATGGGCCTCCCACTCGCCCCTTCAGCTCCCTTCAGGCAGGGAAGTACCTGGAGACCCGGCTGCCTTCTCAGAGGCAGCAGTGAAAACTGGGAGCTGGCGAGGAGCAGGGTGGCCGCCACCCAGCTGAGGGCACTGACAGGGAGCCAGAGGCTCTGGTTCTACCTGCTCAGGAAGACCCAGCACCCAGGGGCAGTGCACACACAGGGCGGGCGCTGGAGGAGGAAGGTCGCTGGGCGGTCAGTGATGGGGCTTCGGAAGTCTGCAGGCTAATAAGATTTGCCCGCTCAGCCTTCCTGGCTCTCTTCCTGTGGAGATGGTGGCCGGCATCTGCCCAGGACCCCTCCCTTTCTCCTGCTTGGTTGCACCCCTCACCCCAGCTTGGCCCAGCCTGAGTGCTCAGGACGGCCACAGGCCCAGCTCCTTGCACGGTGATCAGGGGATGGGTGGGGTGGTGAGGGGCCTGGAGGGGCTGAGACTCCATTCCTGCCTCTGCACTGGCTGGGGACCACCCTCACCCCCGCCCTGCTGGTAGAGGCCAGGGGCTCAGGAGAATGACGGCAGTGAGGAGGGCGTGGGGGTGGCATGCAAGGGCATGCAGGTGGGACTGCCTCACCCTCCAGATTGTTGGCAGCATTGGGCCAGGGTGGATGGGCCCTGGGCCGGCCTGGCCCTCACCTGGCCCTGCTGATGCTGGCCTAGGCTGGGGGGCTCCAACCCATCAAATCAGGGGCTCTGGAGTCAGTGCTGCGGGCAGTCCCTGGCCCTACCACTGCTTGGCCTCAGTGCCCTGCCTGTAAAATGGGCACAGAGCAGAGGGTCCCTCCCAGAGTGTCCAGGAAGTTGCAGAGGGCTGGCTGTGTCCTGTGGGACCCTAGCAGCCTGGGCGACTGCCTTTGCCTCACCTGGTCCTGCTCTTGGGACGCGCTCCACCGTGACCCCCCACCTTCTGCAGCAGGTGGTGCCCCTGGAGGTGACCCAGCCTGGCCTGGCTTCTTGAAAGCCCCCAGCAGGGGCCTAGACAGGGAGACAAGCTTGGGCCTGGGAAGACCCAGTGAGTCTGCCCAAGGAGGATGGTGGATGGCTCCTTCCTCCTAGTGCCCGCTCAGTGACCCCGGGATGACCCTGAGTGAGCTGAGGCTGGCAAGGTCAAGGTGGGACCTGGCCCAGCCTTGGACAGGGCACCCCAGCCAATGATGCCCCTGGGGTCTGTGCCTGCCGCCAGGCCCTAGGGCACCCGTGGCAGACATGACATCATCCTGCAGCCTCGTGCCCGCTGAGAATAGCAACAGTGGAGGCACTCGCTAGGCCCACTGAGGCAGTGTGGGTAATCTCTCACCCAGGCTCACCCCTTCCCCAACCACCAATGGCCCCCAGCTCTGCTCCTGGTGGGGGAAGCAGAGCCATGCTCATGGGGGCCAGGGACTCCCTGGGCTGGACCCTCCAGCTGATCCTGGGGGTACTCTGGCTTCCTGATGCTTCCCCATGACCCCCACACTGCTAATGCCAGCAGCTGCCTCCCAGCCCGAGGCCCACCTGGCACAGCAGGCCCACAGGTCACGCTCTCTGACACACGGGATGGAACAGGCCAAGCCCACCTTGGACTTTCACCATCACCTTGGCAACTCAGAAAATCACACACACTCCAGGTACCAGCTCCCAGGATTCTGGGAGACACAGACTTCCACTCTCCACCCTCCATATACCCTACTCACCCACCCACCCACCCTCCATAGGCTCCTCCAGCCACCCCTCCCCTGCTTGTCCAAGCCCCTATCTGCCCACCGGCCATCCCTGTCTCTTTACCCTGCAGCGTGCACTCAGCCATCTGTACACCATGGCCATCTGCAGACCTATGGACTCACCAGGCACCTGTGTCCACTTCTCTGGCCACCATCCCATCATTCTGCATCCTCCCATCCCGCCACTGGACCAGTCACCCATCGACGATTCCCCTGTTCCATCCGTCCATCCAACTAACATTTACTGGCTGTGCTCTCACCCTGGCCAGGGGAGACGGCCAAAGAATAAAGGGGTGGAGTGCCCACCAGCTCTGACGAATGTAAGGGGGTGTGATGTGACGGGGGGGGGGCAGGGGGTGCCTTCATCCGAGGGACTGCAGGTGCCAGGTCCTGAGGTGAGAGTAGGGGGCAGGCAGAAGGCATGAGGGGGAAGTGATGAGAAAGCCTCAGGACAGACCTGTGAGCGCCTGCTGTATACGGGGAGACTCAGAGCCTGAGGAAGAAGCTGAGGGCCTGCCTTGGGACAGCTGGGTCTGGGAGTGAGGGAAGGGGACAGTGTTTCTCTCTGTCGAGAGGCCCTAGGGCAAGCCTGAGAGGGACCCCACAGCCTAGGTCTGCCTCCATCCCATGGGCTAAGGGGCTGCACGGAGGGGCCCCACAGGAATGGGGGAGGGGCGGCACAGACACACACACCCCTGGCACTGCAGCCTGGGGTTCTGGGAAGGCCCAGACGGGACAGGCCTGAGCAGGTGTGGTGGAGGCAGGCGCAGGCTGACCTCCTTGAGCACATGCAAACCTCCGGCTCAGCCTGCTCCGCCCACCTCAACAGACACTGGACAAGGGCTGACATCTTCATCCGAACCCTCAACTCCTCCCCTGTGGCTGACCCATCGGCCTCAGGCCCTCGTCCAGCTCTGCCATCACTGCCTGGCTGGAATCTGGCCACAGGGAGTGACAGGGTGGTCCCCACCAGCCCCGAGCTGGAGCTCACCCAGAGAGCTGCCTCTCATGCCTGGCAGGGAAGGTGAGATTCACTGTGAAGGTGCCCCCACAACATGGACACTGGTTCAGGAAAGCCCCCTCCCCTCAGGTGTCAGCCCCTGCTGATCTGGGTCCTTCCACGTCCTGGCACCAGGCTAGTGGGCTAGGAGAGGCCCAGTTGGCCAGCACGGTCTGCCGTCCCCTGGGTGCGCCCACCCTCTGGGCCAGCCATGTGCCCTCCTCAACTGGGGGTCTGCAGGCAGTGGGAGGGGACCACAGCACCCGAGGGTTATGACAGACCCTCTCATTGCCACCAGGCTGGCGAGGGTCTCAGTGGCCCCCGCGAGGTCTGGAAGTGTCTTGTCATTGCCACATCCCCTGGACCAACCTGGTACCTGGCCTGTAGGTAGAGTGTTGACCCTTTCCACACCTGAGAACACAGAGACCGGGCCACACCCGCTCTCAGCCCAGGGAGGGTCAATGGCTCCCCCGATAGCCACAGTCAATGCTGCCCTGGGTGAGGAGTGAGTCGAGGTGAAGGAAAGGCCCCCAGAAGTGGTGACCCTGAGTAGGGTGCTGGAGAATGAGTGGTGAGGACAGTAGGTCTGGCTGGGGAGAGCTAGGAGCCCCGACTGGTGTGGGGTGGACACCGGGGGTCCTCCCTATGTGCACCCGGGCTGGAGCTGTCGGTTCCTGTGACTGCAGGAGTACACGGGTGGCTGCTAAGCAGATATGTGGTGGAGTCTGAGACAGAGGCAGGGTGAAGAGCATCACTTCCTGGCCTTCCTATAGCCCAGGACCCAGGCCCGGCTGAGACGGAGCTGGGAAAAAAGGTTTACACCAAGGACAACCAAGAATGCCAGCCCTTTGCCTGCTCTGGGACTTGGCCACGGCCCCTAGGAGAGTCAAGTGGGCTGGGAACTGGGGTTCTGGCAAGATCCTGGGGTCCAGCCGAATCCTACCCCGTTTCCCTCCCCTCAGTGAGCAAGAGGGAGCAGGCAAGAAGGCCCTTCCCTCACTCACCCTCTCTGGGCATCAGGTTCATGCCCCACTGCCCCCCAGGCCACAGAGCAGCTGCCTGGGGAGAAGAGGACTCTGGGACCTTGAGATGGGCTCCTCTCAGCTGCTGGCCCTCCAGGGGATTCTGCAGGGGCTGCCAGACCTGCAGAGCCCACCAGCCTTTGCACCCCTGGGGAGGGCCAGTC